>NC_081765.1:34486381-34568881 GCF_963082965.1 Carassius carassius
ATTGTACAGAAAATAGCTTAAAATGTAAAAAAAAATAGACAAAACTAAGCAAAAATACAATAAAAATACTAAAAATTTGAAATATTATTGTAATGTAAAACATTTCTGTGTGAATCTGTGTTAAAGTGTAATTTATGTCTGTGATGCTCCGCTGTATTTTCAGCATCATTCCTCCAGTCTTCAGTGTCACATGATCTTCAGAAATCATGAAAATATGATAATTTACTGCTTAAGGTGTGTGTGAGTATATATTATTTATGATAATTATTATTCAAGTAGTAAATGAATTATTAAATAAATAATTAAATATAAAACATTTTTTACAGTGATTTATCATGTGACCTTGATCATTCAGTTTTTGCAAAACTCTCAAAACCTGAAGTCATGAAGCTCATGAACTGCAGCAGATACAGTGTTTAATCTGAGACATATTAAACAGTGTGTTTGCTGCGAAAACAAATAAAAGCCACCTGCTGAGTCAATGCCAAACTATAAACTTATAATGCTAATCAGGTTGTGACTAGCAGGGATACAGCCATGGCCGGTAAACAACAATAAATTATATTTGCTACCTATCAGCGGAGTCAGTAATTGCAGCAGGTGCGCAATAAATTTTCAATAAATTAAAAGACTCAAATAGAGGACCCGTACAGGAGTGGGTTCAAAGTCTTGTAGAAACAGGCCAAACACACACTGAACAGCGAGATAAGAGTGGCTAACAGAAGCTACTCCGAAAAGTTTTCAAGCAACAGCCCTGCATCAGTGAGGAAGGGCCTGAAAGCCGACCCCAAGCACTGTGGAGAATCAGCTTTTAGCCAACGGTTTGAATGAGTTTTACAGCAGGTTTGAAAAGCCTGGTCTCACCAAAATAACCGGGCTAAATGACTACAGAACTGGTGCTTTAACATCTGTGGCCATGAAGTCATTTGAAAGACTGGTCCTGGCCTACTTGAAGGACATTACCGCACTCTTGCTGGATCCTCTTCAGTTTGCTTAAGGAGCAAACAGATCTGTGAATGATGCGGTCAACACTGGACTGCACTACATCCTGCAACACCTCGACAGACCTGGGAATTATTCATGGATCTTATTTGTTGAGTTCAGCTCCACCTTCAACACCATCATCCCAGACACCTTCAGAGTAACCTCACACAGCTCTCTGTGCCCCCTCCAACTGTCAGTGGATCACCAGCTTCCTGACAGACAGCAGCTAGTGAGGCTGGGAAAACCCACATCAGCACTGGTGCCCCCCAGGGCTCTGTCCTCTCCCCACTCCACTTCTCCCTCTACACCAACGACTGCACCTCTACTGACCCCGCTGTCAAGCTCCTGAAGTTTGCAGATGACACTAAAGCCATTGGCCTCATCCAGGGTGGTTAAGCAGCAAAAACACACACACAGCAAATTCCTTGTTTGCACACACTTGGCAAATCAAGCTCATTCTGATTCTGACGGCACATCAGATATACATCATAATCAATGCAGCGGCGGAGCGGTTTCACCTTCTCAACTCTTGATGTTAAAGCAGAGCATTTCAAATGCACCTGCGGCGCTGACCTGATTCATGACTTCAGCTGGAGATGGAGATCTGGAACTCGCAGAAAACACATTCTTTCTGTCGCGCTTTAATTTAAGGTTGTTTTATTTGAGCTCCAAACAAACCCAAAGATCAGTTAAAGGAAACATCATTTACAGCCTCTGCTCAATAAAACATTATATAATATTATAAATGTAATTTCTGAGGAAAAAAGTCTGAATAGTGTGCTGATGCAGGTGTGTTTTTAACATCTTTTAATGATGAGAGCTGAGAAGCTTAAACCTTCTCACTGATGCTGCATAATTTCTGGATTATTTGAGTAATGCTCACCTGGAGACAGGTGTGACGTAGTTTCCTGGGAAAACTCCAGACCCTCCGGAGCGCAGCGATGTGCCTTTGAACCATCCGTCCTGACACTTCTCCATCACGCGGTACATCTCGCCCTTCCGCAGCTCCATCTCATCTGCCTTCTGCGGTTTGTATGCGTACATGGCCAGATATCTGCAGGTGAAGAGAAAGATTCATGAGCGAAGCGTGTTCCTGACGCAGTGTGTGTGTGGAGACTTGATCAGCTCTGACAGCAGCATTTTATTACATCGAGTCCAGAGTCTGTTATTAAAACACTGAGCGATTTCATTACAGCCGCATCAATCACAGGAAGAGCGGAAGAACAGAGCGGCTCAAAATATAGACCACTGACCTACTGATGGACACACACACACACACACAGACTGAAGTCATCCTTCACAAACTCACACACACACATACACAAACACTGACACACACACTCACACACACTAACACACACAGACACACACACACACACACACACACACACTGAAGTCATCCTTCACAAACTCACACACACACATAGAAAGGAGCTATTTGAAGTAGTTTTAAATGTAAGTCCAGGTCTGTGTGGAGCAGCATGAACAGCAGCGCTGCATTAGATCATCATCACTCACATGTTGAGAGGCAGCTGGACTTTAGCCGCGGCGAGCAGCTCTCCGGTTGTTGACGTGACACGCGGTGGAACTGAAGCTGCTGCATTTACTGCGACTGAAGAGTCCTGTGAAGACAACAGATCACACACACACAGACACACACAAACACACACACACATATATTTGTCAAAAAACATTGTATGGTTCAAAATTATTGATTTTTATTTTATGCCAAAAATCATTAGGATATTAAGTAAAGATCATGTTCATGAAGATTAGTAAATCTCTTACCGTAAATATATTAAAACTGAATTTTTGATTAGTAATATGCATTGCTAAGAACTTCATTTGAACAACTTAAAATATAATTTTCTCAATATTTCGATTTTTTGCTCCATCAGATTCCAGATTTTCAAAAAGTTGTATCTCAGACAAATATTGTCCTCTGAACAAACCACACATCACTGGAGAGATGATTTATTCATCTTTCAGATTATGTATAAATCCCAGATTTGAAAAACTGACACTTAAGACGGGTTTTGTGCTCCAGGGTCACATGTATCTATAGATCTATCTATCACCTTTAAACTGAACCGATCGTTCTGAGCGCGTCTCTAATGGGCTCCTGCAGCTGCTGATGCATTATGGGAGTTATAAATGCACATGATCCGTCTGTTTCACTCATGTTGACCTTTGACCTCAGAACACTAATGGAGCCCACCGCTATTACTCGAACATACCAGCTGAGCCCAGGTCAGAGGTCAAGAGGCCTATAACTCTATTATATATATATATTTATGACTCTGAATTTACTGTGACAAGATGATCTGATTATATCTGATAATCATTCATTATAGTCAAATAGATTCAACATTTTTCATAAATGAAGAAAAATACAGTAATAAATCTATTTTAAATAACCATGGCACGTTTATGCTGTTTTTCAATACAGAAAGAATTAATGTTATTTTAGTATGATTGACATCATTATTATTAAAGTTGTTTCTAATATACAGTATATATTTATATTTAATTGAGATTTAATTCATTTTTTGTATTTTTCCTTAAATTTTAGCTAAAGTTTTAGTAATGTTGTTGTGTTTTACAAAAATCATACACAGCAATCTTGACCTACATATATAAATATATATATATATTCCCAAAACTATACACACACACACATATATTCATTTTGAGTAATGATGTGAATGAATCAAGCAGTTAAGAGTTTTGATTTGACTGACTTAAAAGGACAGTTTAAACTGAATCACATAAATGAATCAAAGTTGTTATCAAATAATCTGAACACTCTCTTATTCACGAGATGATGATGACTCATGGAACTAGTCCAATCTTTCATTGGCCAGTAAAAAATTCTTAAATCACTGTGAATCAAACACACTTGATGCTGAATCTGAACTGAATCAACAACACAGAGAATCTCATTCACTGTCAATCAGCCGAATGTTCGTCTGTGCAGCTGAACTGAACGAATCACAACAAAAGGAAGTAAATAGGGACATAAGGCCCTAAGGAGCCGCTAATTAGAGCCATTCAGATTCATTAGAGATGCAGGAGAGGGTGAAGAGTCACAGAAACAACTGTAGTAACGAAGACTAACACAACGAACCAAATCACATACAGACTCATCTTTACCACTGCAGCGAATGAATGAATCAGTACTACAAGACTACAAAAAGACAGAATTCATTTTTTCCCTGGAGGACAGGTGTGTGTGTGCCTGTACCTGTGTGGCAGGTGTGTATGTGTGTGTGTGTGTGTGTCTGTACCTGTGTGACAGGTGTGTTGGAGGTCAGGTGTGTGTGTGTGTTGGTCTGTACCTGTGTGGCAGGTGCGCTGGAGGACAGGTGTGTGTGTGTGTGTCTGTACCTCTGTAGCAGCTGTGTTGGAGGACAGGTGTGTGTGTGTGTGTCTGTACCTGTGTGGCAGCTGTGCTGGAGGACAGGTGTGTGTGTGTGTGTGTGTGTGTCTGTACCTGTGTGGCAGGTGCGCTGGAGGACAGGTGTGTGTGTGTGTGTGTGTGTGTGTCTGTACCTGTGTGGCAGGTGCGTTGGAGGACAGGTGTGTGTGTGTGTGTGTGTGTGTGTGTGTGTGTGTGTGTCTGTACCTGTGTGGCAGGTGTGCTGGAGGACAGGTGTGTGTGTGTGTGTGTCTGTTTATACCTGTGTGGCAGGTGCGCTGGAGGACAGGTGTGTGTGTGTCTGTACCTGAGTGGCAGGTGCGCTGGAGGATAGGTGTGTGTGTGTGTGTGTGTTGGTCTGTACCTGTGTGGCAGGTGCGCTGGAAGACAGGTGTGTGTGTGTGTGTGTGTGTGTGTGTGTGTGTGTGTGTGTTTGTCTGTACCTGTGTGGCAGGTGCGCTGGAGGACAGGTGTGTGTGTGTGTGTGTCTGTACCTGTGTGGCAGGTGCGCTGGAGGACAGGTGTGTGTGTCTGTACCTGTGTGGCAGGTGTGCTGGAGGACAGGTGTGTGTGTGTCTGTCTATACCTGTGTGGCAGGTGCGCTGGAGGACAGGTGTGTGTGTGTCTGTACCTGAGTGGCAGGTGCGCTGGAGGATAGGTGTGTGTGTTGGTCTGTACCTCTGTGGCAGGTGCGCTGGAGGACAGGTGTGTGTGTGTGTCTGTACCTGTGTGGCAGGTGTGCTGGAGGACAGGTGTGTGTGTGTGTGTGTGTGTGTGTCTATACCTGTGTGGCAGGTGCGCTGGAGGATAGGTGTGTGTGTGTGTGTGTGTTGGTCTGTACCTGTGTGGCAGGTGCGCTGGAGGACAGGTGTGTGTGTGTGTCTGTACCTGAGTGGCAGGTGTGCTGGAGGATAGGTGTGTGTGTTGGTCTGTACCTGTGTGGCAGGTGCGCTGGAGGACAGGTGTGTGTGTGTGTGTCTGTACCTGTGTGGCAGGTGTGCTGGAGGACAGGTGTGTGTGTGTGTGTGTGTGTCTGTCTATACCTGTGTGGCAGGTGCGCTGGAGGACAGGTGTGTGTGTGTCTGTACCTGAGTGGCAGGTGCGCTGGAGGATAGGTGTGTGTGTTGGTCTGTACCTGTGTGGCAGGTGCGCTGGAGGACAGGTGTGTGTGTGTGTCTGTACCTGTGTGGCAGGTGTGCTGGAGGACAGGTGTGTGTGTGTGTGTGTGTGTGTGTGAGTGTGTCTATACCTGTGTGGCAGGTGCGCTGGAGGACAGGTGTGTGTGTCTATACCTGTGTGGCAGGTGCGCTGGAGGATAGGTGTGTGTGTGTGTGTGTCTGTACCTGTGTGGCAGGTGCGCTGGAGGATAGGTGTGTGTGTGTGTGTGTTGGTCTGTACCTGTGTGGCAGGTGCGCTGGAGGACAGGTGTGTGTGTGTGTGTGTCTGTACCTGTGTGGCAGGTGTGCTGGAGGACAGGTGTGTGTGTGTGTGTGTGTGTGTGTGTGTCTATACCTGTGTGGCAGGTGCGCTGGAGGACAGGTGTGTGTGTCTATACCTGTGTGGCAGGTGCGCTGGAGGATAGGTGTGTGTGTGTGTGTGTGTGTGTGTGTCTATACCTGTGTAGCAGGTGCGCTGGAGGACAGGTGTGTGTGTCTATACCTGTGTGGCAGGTGCGCTGGAGGATAGGTGTGCGTGTGTGTGTCTGTACCTGTGTGGCAGGAGCGCTGGAGGACAGGTGAGGGCAGTCTGCGATGCGAGCAGCGGCGCGGGGGTCTGAGGAGCTGATGAGTACAGGTGCGCTGATCTCCATCGAGTGACGGTTGTTCCCCATCACCTGCGCCGTGCGCTGCGTCACACTGAGTGCCGTGAACGAGTGCCGCTTCTTGGCATTCTTCTTCCCCTCGGCGTGTCTGTGCACGGCGTTCCCGTTACAGCTGACGGCTGCGGGAGACGTGGGCTCTGCGCTCGGAACCGGGGCCGTGGAAGGTTTGTCCATCTCCATCAGCTGCTTCGCCGATTCATTCAACTGAGGATAAACACAGTTATTATTTTACACTTAGATCAGTAGTCTCTTCTGCTCAGCAAGGCTGCACATGTAATAAGTTACACTGCTCAGTTTAAAAAGTCTGTGCAGTCTGTATGATGTTTTATGTGAACATTAAGACAGGCTCGTATAGCTCCACTACTTAAGAAATCCACCCTCAACCCATCTCTTTTAGAGAACTACAGACCAGTTTCCCTTCTTCCTTTCATTGCAAAAACACTTGAACAAGCTGTGTTCAACCAAGTCTCTGCATTTCTCACACACAACAACCTCCTTGACAGCAACCAATCTGGCTTCAGAAGTGGACATTCAGCTGAGACGGCCTTGCTCTCAGTTGTTGAAGCTTTAAGACTGGCAAGAGCGGAATCCAAATCTTCAGTACTTATCCTGCTTGATCTGTCCACTGCTTTTGACACGGTTAACCACCAGATCCCGCACTCCAGTGGTTTGAGTCTTACCTATCAGATAGGTCCTTCAAGGTATCTTGGAGAGGTGAGGTGTCCAAGTCACAACATCTAACTACTGGGGTGCCTCAGGGCTCAGTTCTTGGACCACTTCTCTTCTCTGTCTACATGGCATCATTAGGTTTTGTCATTCAGAAACACGGCTTTTCATATCACTGCTATGCTAATGACACTCTACCTCTCATTCCATCCTGATGATCCGACGGTAGCTATTCACATCTCAGCTTGTCTAACAACATTTCTTGCTGGATGAAGGACCATCACCTTCAGCTTAACCCTCTGGAGTAGACACGTGATGAGGCATTTTCTCCTGATAACCCCGAAAAGAACTAACATTACACTTTCAGTTTTGATCGTACAGACAAGAGCAATACATCAATAGAATCTGTATAGGGTGTACTTTTATTTGTATACAGACATAATAACAACAAAACTTTGTGCATTTATAAAATAAAGACACACAAACAAAGTGTGCTGTCTGCAGCCTTTGTCTGCATTGATCTTCACTTACAAATGCGTCATTGAAATGAACTATAACTCAACGAAGCGACATGAGAGATACATCTATAGAAAGCCTGACATGTCTACCTTTATTACCGAAAACAAATATTCTGTGATGAAGCAATCCATATGAAAACAACGCGATGTCCGTTTTTCACGTCTCCCTTCATTATCTTCTAATGTGACCACGCCCCCGCGCTGAGCGCCCTATTCAGATTCTAATGTTTCACTGAAGCGCGTGGCTTGAATACGCCCATAACAGAAGACAATGCAGCCAGACTGTTCTTCAAGTTTTTTTTTATTTTACTGTTTGCTTCGCAATGAAAGGAATAAGACATAATTCACCCCAAGAAGATGTGATGTGGTTGAGGATTTGAGATTTGGATTTCCTCAGAAAAAAAGAATGAAGCGCTTTATTCAGCAAAGATCATAAACATGAGTAAGTCTCTACTGGTCTACTCTACTGTACTAGTTTTCACATAATGTGTAAACATTGTACTAGTTAGATTTTTTCCAAACTATAATTCTTGACTAAATGTATAATCAAGTGAAACATTATGAAGTTTCAATAAAAGTATCCACTACTATACCATTCAAAAGCTTGATGTAAATAATATAAATGTACCAAATAAATCTAAATGTAACAAATGTAACAAACTATGCTGTTCTTTCAATTTATCAAAAAAAAAACTTTAAGTAATATACTATAATATAAGTAAGTTTATGTAATATATGATATAATACAATAGTAATATATTTCTGGTACAATCTCTTCAAGTTAAAGCAGACGTTTGTTTTGGCTGGTTCTAGTGAAGAGCTTTGAGTTCCATGTGTGCAGTTGTTTCTTCGTTTTTGTTTTCCTTTCTGAAATCAAACACTTTTTTTAGTAACATTGCTTTAATTGATAATCAATTTACAGCTTTTTCCTGAGTCCTCAATGTCAAAACTATGACTAATTAAAGCCAATGACATCATCTGGCAGGAAGGGACATAATTTTTGTGGGAAACTGACATCAGTTTTGCTTCACTTAAAACAATCATTATGACAGGTTATCCTACTATAATGAATCAATATGCAAATGTTTTTATGTAATCGGACTAAACTGATGTCTTGATGAATAGAAACACAAACAAAAGCAGATGTGATGGTGTGCAGCCAACAAACAGATCAAAAGTGACTGGAGCCCTTTGTTTCAACTGACAGTCCTGCATTCATAAATATGATAATAATATGCAAGTATCATGTAAATGAGGCTGATTGATGGACCCCACAGACCTGGTGAGGGTCTCTGCAGATGAACACCGAAGCCTTCTGAAGGTCATAACATTATTACTCTGAGATGAGATGGTCAGAGCACATTAATTGCATGCATAACGTGTGTGTGTGGTCACGTTACAACCGATCTGACACCACAAGCAGTTTAGGACAAAGACCAGGAAATATTGAGCATTGACATCATGTTTAATTGTGGAAACAACCGTGTGATTAGTGACGTGCTTGTTGTTTCTGGAGGGTCCCGTTACTCCCGTTCACTGGTTTGTTAGGAGCCCAGCTCGTTAGCACAGCCGTGAACTTTGAAATGTGGTTAATATAGGTCAAGCTCTGGCTTCAGTCACACGGGGAAGTGAACGTTCAGACGCTTTGCCGCGTGCAGGGTGCTGCTAATTGTGCTAATAATAGAGCCCATCACGCTGTGTAATTACACCACGGGAAGACGACAAAAAGAAAATCACACAGCAGCAAATGTGCAGTGGAATAATGACAGGCTGTCAGACGCGTACAGAAATAACTCGTAGTGTGAGCCGCACGAGCACAATCTGAGGGAATAAACCCTGCGCTATCAACAGCTATTGTGTCAAGTCTGTTTTAACATGTAGACTTCACGTGAATCTGTGCATGAGTGCGTGTGTGTATAAGATCATGTGGGTTGTGAGTGTGAATGTGAGTATGTATATAAGTGCATGTGAGTGTGCATGTGTGTATAAGTGCATGTGAGTGTGCATGTGTGTGAATGTGTAAGTGTGTGTGAGTGTGCATGTGTTTATAAGTGCATGTGAGTGTGCATGTGAGTACCTCAAGGCTCAGTACTAGGGCCGCTACTCTTCACGCTTTATATGTTACCCTTGGGAGATATCATCAGGAAACATGGTGTTAGCTTTCACTGTTATGCTGATGATACTCAGCTCTATATTTCTTTGCAGCCCGGTGAAACACACTAATTTGAAAAACTAATGGATTGCATAGTCGATATAAAAAACTGGATGACGAGTAATTTCTTACTGCTAAATTCTGAAAAAACAGAGGTGTTAATTATAGGACCTAAAAACTCTGCTTGTAATAACCTAGAACACTGTCTAAGACTTGATGGTTGCTCTGTCAATTCTTCGTCATTATTAGGAACCTAGGTGTGCTATTTGATTGCAATCTTTCCTTAGAAAGCCACATTTCTAGCATTTGTAAAACTGCATTTTTTCCATCTCAAAAATATATCTAAATTATGGCCTATGCTCTCAATGTCAAATGCAGAAATGTTAATCCATGCATTTATGACCTCAAGGTTAGATTATTGTAATGCTTTATTGGGTGGTTGTTCTGCACGCTTAGTAAACAAACTACAGCTAGTCCAAAATGCAGCAGCAAGAGTTCTTACTAGAACCAGGAAGTATGACCATATTAGCCCGGTCCTGTCAACACTGCACTGGCTCCCTATCAAGCATCGCATAGATTTTAAAATATTGCTTATTACTTATAAAGCCCTGAATGGTTTAGCACCTCAGTATTTGAATGAGCTCCTTTTACATTATAATCCTCTGTTTAAATTATAAAACTCAGGCAATTTGATAATACCTAGAATATCAAAATCAACTGCAGGCGGCAGATCCTTTTCCTATTTGGCGCCCAAACTCTGGAATAACCTACCTAACATTGTTCGGGAGGCAGACACACTCTTGCAGTTTAAATCTAGATTAAAGACCCATCTCTTTAACCTGGCATACACATAACATACTAATATGCTTTTATTAATCCAAATCTGTTAAAGGATTTTTAGGCTGCATTAATTAGGTAAACCGGAACCGGAAACACTTCCCATAACACCCTATGTACTTGCTACATCATTAGAAGAATGGCATCTACGCTAATATTTGTCTGTTTCTCTCTTGTTCCGAGGTCACCGTAGCCACCAGATCCAGTCTGTGTCCAGATCAGAGGGTCACTGCAGTCACCCGGATCCAGTACGTATCCAGACCAGATGCTGGATCAGCACCTAGAAAGGACCTCTACAACCCTGAAAGACAGCGGAGACCAGGACAACTAGAGCCCCAGATACAGATCCCGTGTAAAGACCTTGTCTCAGAGGAGCACCAGGACAAGACCACAGGAAACAGATGATTCTTCTGCACAATCTGATTTTGCTGCAGCCTGGAATTGAACTACTGGTTTCGTCTGGTCAGAGGAGAACTGGCCCCCCAACTGAGCCTGGTTTCTTCCAAGGTTTTTTTCTCCATTCTGTCACCGATGGAGTTTCGGTTCCTTGCCGCTGTTGCCTCTGGCTTGCTTAGTTGGGGACACTTCATCTACAGCGATATCGTTGACTTGATTGCAAATAAATGCACAGACACTATTTAACTGAACAGAGATGACATAACTGAATTCAATGATGAACTGCCTTTAACTATCATTTTTGCATTATTGACACTGTTTTCCTAATGAATGTTGTTCAGTTGCTTTGACGCAATGTATTTTGTTTAAAGCGCTATATAAATAAAGGTGACATTGACATTGACATGTGTGTGAATGTGTAAGTGTGTGTGAGTGTGCATGTGTGTATAAGTGCATTTGAGTGTGCATGTGTGTGAATGTGTAAGTGTGTGTGAGTGTGCATGTATGTACAAACCCGATTCCAAAAAAGTTGGGACACTGTACAAATTGTGAATAAAAAAAGGAATGGAATAATTTACAAATCTCAAACTTATATTTTATTCATAAAAGAATATAGATACCATATAAAAAGTTGGAAAGTGAGACATTTTGAAATGTCATGTAAAATATTGGCACATTTTGGATTTCATGAGAGCTACTAATTCCAAAAAAGTTGGGACAGGTAGCAATAAGAGGCCGGAAAAAAGTTAAATGTACATATAAGGAACAGCTGGAGGACCAATTAGCAACTTATTAGGTCAATTGGCAACATGATTGGGTATAAAAGAGCCTCTCAGAGTGGCAGTGTCTCTCAGAAGTCAAGATGGGCAGAGGATCACCAATTCCCCCAATGCTGCGGCAAAAAATAGTGGAGCAATATCAGAAAGGAGTTTCTCAGAGAAACATTACAAAGAGTTTGAAGTTATCATCATCTACAGTGCATAATATCATCCAAAGATTGAGAGAATCTGAAACAATCTCTGTGTGTAAGGGTCAAGGCTGGAAAACCATACTGGATGCCCGTGATCTTCGGCTCTTAGACGGCACTGCATCACATACAGGAATGCTACTTTAATAAAAATAATAACATGGGCTCAGGAATACTTCCAGAAAACATTGCCGTTAACACAATCCACTGTGCCATTCGCCGTTGCCGGCTAAAACTCTATAGGTCAAAAAAGAAGCCATATCTAAACATGATCCAGAAGCGCAGTTGTTTTCTCTGGGCCAAGGCTCATTTAAAATGAACTGTGGCAAAGTAGAAAACTGTTCTGTGGTCAGACTAATCAAAATTCGAAGCTCTTTTTGGAAAACTGGGACACCATGTCATCTGGACTAAAGAGGACAAGGACAACCCAAGTTGTTATCAGCGCTCAGTTCAGAAGCTGCATCTCTGATGGTATGGGGTTGCATGAGTGCATGTGGCAAGGGCAGCTTACACATCTGGAAAGGCACCATCAATGCTGAAAGGTATATCCAAGTTCTAGAACAACATATGCTCTCATCCAGACCTCGTCTCTTTCAGGCAAGACCTTGCATTTTCCAACATGACAATGCCAGACCACATACTGCATCAATTACAACATCATGGCTGTGTAGAAGAAGGATCCGGGTACTGAAATGGCCAGCCTACAGTCTAGATCTTTCACCCATAGAAAACATTTGGTGCATCATAAAGAGGAAGATGTGACAAAGAAGACCTAAGACAGTTGAGCAACTAGATGCCTGTATTAGACAAGAATGGGACAACATTCCTATTCCTAAACTTGAGCAACTTGTCTCCTCAGTCCCCAGACGTTTGCAGACTGTTATAAAAAGAAGAGGGGATGCCACACACTGGTAAACATGGCCTTGTCCCAACTTTATTGAGATGTGTTGATGCCATGACATTTAAAATCAACGTATTTTTCCCTGAATATTATACATATTCTCAGTTAAAACATTTGATATGTCTTCTATGTTGTATTCTGAATAAAATATTGAAATTTGAAACCTCCACATCATTGCATTCTGTTTTTATTCACAATTTGTACAGTGTCCCAACTTTTGTGGAATCGGGTTTGTATGAGAGTATGAGTGTGTGTATGTGTGTGTGTGTGTGTGTATAAGTGCCTGTGAGGGTCCACACATGTATGGAAGTGTGTGAGTGTGAATATATGTGTGTGAATGTATAAGTAAACATTAATGTGCATGTGTATGTATAAGTGTGTGTGAGTGTGCTTGTGTGTTTGTGAATGTGTATAAATGTATGCATGTTTTTGTGTGCGAGTGTGTGTTTGTGTGTGTGAGCATACATGTGTGTGTATGGGAGTGTGTGCCAGTTTGCATGTGTGTTTGAGTGTTAGTGTGTGTTCTCATTAAATTCTCATTAAAAAAAAGCTTCATATTATTCATGCATTTTCTTACATTCTTATTATTTTCTTTTGATTGATTGATCAAGCTCTAGTCATATCCCAGCACTCCTTGCAGCGGCGCTCCACGCCACACTTTACAGCACAATAAAACACCAGTGAGAAGATCCCAGATCAGATCAAGCCAAGGAGCTCGATTACACCATTTACATCATTAAAACCCCAGCGTGATTGAGCCTCGAGGACAGATTCTAAATGAGGTGAAGAGGAGAAAAATGATAAACATCTTTTATTTTCCCATTTTCATCCGTTGATCGCGGGGGCAGAGGAGTTTGAGTTCCTGCACTAATCATACTGAGAGAAATCCATGAGTTATGAGTCAAATAAGCAACGTTCAGCTGATGAGTTCAGAAGAAATAAAGCACTGGCAGCAGCTTCGGATCAGAGAGTGAACGATTAAAGGAAGAGTCCACTCAGAAATGAAAATACTGTAATGTAAATGTGTTCATCCTCAGGTCATTTGTTTTTAACTCAAACACATAGAGTCTATAATCCATAATAACACTTCCTCCAGTGAAGAAGTGCATCTGCTGTTGTCTCTCACAGATTAGTTTAGAGCTGTTTAAACGCTGCTTGATCTGTGCAGATTTCTCTCCTGATTCAGACCAGAACACTTTTTCACTGGAGGAAGTGTTATTATGGATTATAGACTCTATGTGTTTGAGTTAAAATCATCTTAATGCTGGATGTGTTTCATCTTTTGTCTTCTCCAGATGTTCACTGATGGACTGGAGTGCTGTGGATTATTGTGATGTTTTTATCAGACTCTCGTTCTGACGGCACCCATTCACTGCAGAGCATCCACTGATGAGACACTGATGCAGTGCTACATTTCTACAAACCTGATGAAGACACAAACTCATCCTGATCGTCAAATGACATGACGATGAGCATATTTTTATCAAATGTTAATTTTTTTTAGTGAACTATTCCTTTAATGCTGTCAAAATAATATTTTAAAAGGACATTTCTCATAATACTGTTACACAGACCATTTTTTATCAAAATTGTAAACGTTTAATTCCCTGACCTGCTAAAGGACATCAGAACATCTCTCCTGTCCAAATCAATACACATTACCCATAATGCATCACTTGCACGTTTCTAAAACGACACACCGGTGCACGTACCTCCACGTATAAGATGGGAAAAATCCCGATTTTATCTCCCAGCATGCCTTCTGCCCAGTTATCGTCCACTCTTCGTATGACGGTGAGAATCTCGTCCTGAGAGAATAAACAGAGAAACATCACATTTCAATATTCACAACAGAATGAGAAATAAATCAGCCACTGCATATTAAATACTCAGATTTATATTAGCAGGATAATCTCACTTCTGTCTGTGTAGAAAACTAATCAGTTTATCTCTATCATACAGAAGCCAGTTAAGATCATCTCACAATTCTGACTCACTTTCTCTAAATTCTGAGTTTTATATATTGGAATAGAAAAATAAAAAAGTTAAGAAGCTCTACAGAAGACAATATTGTCAATTATTTAGATCAGTTGAAGAAGTGAAGTGAAGTGACATTCGGCCAAGTATGGTGACCCATACTCAGAATTTGTGCTCTGCATTTAACCCATCAGAAGTGCACACACACAGAGCAGTGAACACACACACACACTGTGAGCACACACCCGGAGCAGTGGGCATCATTTATGCTGCGGCGCCCAGGGAGCAGTTGGGGGTTCGATGCCTTGCTCAAGGGCACCTAAGTCGTGGTATTGAAGGTGGAGAGAGAACTGTACATGCACTCCCCCCACCCACAATTCCTGCCGGCCCGAGACTCGAACTCACAACCCTTCGATTGGGAGTCTGATTCTCTAACCATTAGGCCACGACTTCCCTCAGTTCAGTTCAGTTTAGAGACAGAGTTAATGTTGCATAATTCATCAATTTTGAAACAAATTCAGCTGTAAAGCAGCTCTAGAATTATTATAGTTGACAAAATTTTAATTTGAAACCATTACAAATTGTAAACAGATTTTTTTTTTTTTTACAAAAATCGGCTAGCTGCCAAGTCAACACTTCTTTACTTTAAGTTTAGTTTAATTTTGTTTAAACTGATGTGCCAAATAACTAAAATTAAATTTCTAAAAATGGCAAAAATGCAACAAAAACACTTGAAAATGAAGAAATAGAAACCAATTCGAAGTATTAATAAATCAATACTAGTATTTTATTGATATTGGAATAACTCTGTGTTTATTCAGATCAGTTCTGCTGAATCAGTGACTCTGAACTTGAATCTGATGATCTGATAAGAGCTCATCTGAATCGAGTGTTTAGCACGCAGATGTCTCTCTTCCTCCAGTGTGTGTCTTCAGGAGGACAGAGGATGCTTGTGCAGTAATGCATTCAGACGTCTGAGCGTGTGAGACTCTGTCACCATTCACTCTCCCTCCTGACTCACTCTCTTCTGTGCAACATTAAAGAACAGTGAAAGTCAATGGGGACCAATCTTGAATCTTATTTCACGTCACTATATTTACATTTGTGCATTTAGCAGATGCTTTTATTTAAAGCAACTTTAAATAAACTACTACAGAAACACTATTATTACTAGAAAGCTAGATCAGAAGCTAGATTTTATCATTGATACACTACAATAGTTTTGTTAATATTTTGAATTGGGTTGTATTTTTCGTATCTATCGTAATTTTAACGTCATTTTATTACTTTTTTATGTCTGCAGGGTTTTTATTATTTAAGTCATTTTAGTTATTTTATTACTTATTACTTATATTAAACTAAATGAAAATGAGAGAGAGAGAGAAATTAACACTTTTATTCAGTTAGGTGTCAGTAAAGACATTTTTAATGTCACAGAAGATTTCTATTAAAAATAAACGCTGTATTCTGAACTTTCTGTTCATCTGTGAATCCTGAAAAATAAAATGCATTAGTTTCCACCAAAATATTCCACAGCACAACTGTGTTCAACACTGATAATAATCAGAAATGTTTCTTGAGCAGTAAATCATCATATTATTCTGATTTCTGAAGATCATGTGGCACTGAAGACTGGAGGAATGATGCTGAAAATACAGCGGAGCATCACAGAAATAAATTACACTTTAACACAGATTCACACAGAAAACAGCTGATTTACTTTATAATAATATTTCTCTGTTTTTAATGTATTTTTGATCAGATAAATGCACCCCTGCTGAGCAGAAGAGACTCTTTCAGGACTGGAGCAGTGTTATGGTCAGTACCTTACTGAAGGTCAGGCAGTCTTTGTCCTGGTCTTTGTCTGTGACCTGGAAGTCGTAGAGAGCCTTCCCCTGCGGCGGTGTCTGGGACAGCGGGCGGATGCACTGGATGTAGCTCGCCGGGAGGAAGCCGTGGCTGCCGTTCAGCTCACCGTGGAACCAGTTCTCGTCCACCTTCCGTCGCAGGATGATGATGTCACCTTTACTGAACTTCAGGTCGCCCGCTTCTTTGCCCTCGTAGCTGTAGAGCGCTTGACCACACGGCAGCTGAGGAACGTTCTGGAGGACGGAGAGACAAAGACCAGAGACTGAAACACGGATCAAGAGCTTCAGTGACTCACGCCGGATTCAACAGTTCGGGAATCTTAACTATGACATCATGTGTGCTTAAAAATGATGAAAAGACACATGCGTATTTCTTTTTTAATCCTTAGACAAGCACAAGAAGCTTCTAGCACTAGTGCATGCTAATTATCGTTAAATAAAACCATACAAATTTATACAATAAACAAAAATGAACTAAAATATTATGAACAAGGTTATTTTATTTTAATTTGTTGTCAAGGCAGCATTTCTAAAATATGTTGTTTCATGTGTAGAACTAAAATTAGAACCATAAATGCTACATTCACAAAAAAAACACACAACAAAATGACAAAAACATTCAAATAATAAGAATAAATATAAGATATAAATGCATATATATATATATATATATATATATATAAAATACTATTCAAAATCTAAACAAAAACCATAATATTATATCAAAGACCATCACATCAAAAAATAAAAAAGGTTAAAAATCACAAAAACACACAACAAAATTAAAAATTTTAAAAAGATAAAAATAAATATGAATATAAAAAAATTAAAACATAAAAATGTATATCAAAATAAAATTCTAAATATAAGCAAAAAAATTATTAAAAAAAAAAAAACACACAACAAAATGACAAAAACTTCAAAATATAAAAATAAATATGAATATAAATATTAAAAAAAATTTAAAAACATAAAATTAGAAAATTCTAAACTAAACAAAAAATAAATCAACAAAAAATGGCATAAACACAACAAAATGATTAAAAGTTTAAAATTAGAATATAAAACAAATATAAATAATTTAAATATAAAATTATAAATATACACAAATGAAGCTCAAATATGGATATTTTGTGTAATTTATCATTCTCCTCCTGCTACAGAGGATGATGGGAAATAATCCGGCTAAATGTCTGTCAAGCTTTTCTTGCTCTTCATCAACATACGAGCAACTGTGCACAGACTCAACTGATCAGGTCATCTCAATTATAACCCATATCAGTCAGCTGAGTGTGATCCAGTGATGATGATGATGATGATGCTTCAGTAGACTCAAACACAGACTCCTGAGACGGTCTGAAATACCTCATCAATCAAAAACAAGCCCTAAACTCCTGAAAGAGTCTGAAATTCAGCAGAGATCTGATGCAACGCTGGGAAAGATCTGAGGAGCTCCTGATTTACTGTGATTTTACCACAGTTAATTAGGTTTCAGGCACTGTGCTTCACATCATCCTTAAAAATAGCCCTTGGCTCCTTACCCTGGTAAAATCACTGTAAAGCCCGGCTTGAGCGGATTATTGCTTTAATGCAAACAACTTGATGAATAATGCAGACTGTAAACACACTGTAAGTGCTGAGTTAATGATGCTTTTACATTAATTATGCATGGATACTCATGTTAAAAACATAAACACATATAGTTTAATTACAGCTACTGACACTCATTAATCAGCATTTATCATACTAGGTTTTTTTAACAGTTCAATAAACAAGAAGTTTATATCAATAATTTCCATTTTAGTGGCACAATATTTACAAAATATATAACAAACCAGATCCAAATGAAGTCACTACAGAGCCATCAGCAGTTTTGAACGAATCATTTGAATGATTGATTTCAGAGGTGGGTAGTAACGAGTTACATTTACTTCGTTACATTTACTTGAGTAATTTTTTGGGGTAACTAATACTTTTCGGAGTATATTTAAAGATGGGTACTTTATACTCTTACTTGAGTACATTTTTTGGGGAAAATCTGTACTTTTACTTCGTTACTGTGGGCGACGCTCCTCTCGTTACTTTATCTTAATGCAATTAATGTTATAAATGCTTCAGTTTATTCCAAATGCGCCGTCTACTTTTCTCTGGGCAATGAGCGATGCCCATTCGCGAATGATTCATTCTTTTGAGTCAATTCTGTTCAAAGGCTTGATCAAACCAATTGGCAAACGAGTGAATTGGTTCATGAATCAGTTTGAATGATTCGTTCAGTTCCCTGCCGCACGCGCTGAGCGTCTGAAGTGGTTCACTCGGAGTTGTAACGTTTAACATCAGCAGCGTTGAAAACGGGGCTATGGATCTGCACTGAATTGAAAGCAAATCTGCAAAGGCTATTATTTGCTTGCGATGGAGATCCTTATTAGATGAACACCGCGTGTGCTGTCTACTGTTTAACAGGTAATAACTTGGGCTACATTCGATTACAGTACACGATACCACTGTGACATTAGTTTGTTGTACGTGTGTGGCTTATAACAGAGGGGAGTCAAGTTGAATGCAGCTTCCAAAAGACAAAAAATAGCCGATTAAGATTTTATTAATTTTAATACAATCACACCGGTGCGAGTACGTTCAGCAAGTCATATCATCAGCTGCTAAATTCAGATCTGTGTTTGCTTGCTGGCGCTGCCAGAGATAGATTGGTGATGTCCGATTCGTGAACGAATCGTTCAATTTAACCGGCTCTTCTTAGTGAACCGGTTGGACCAGTTCACCAAATCGAACTGAATCGTTTGAAACGGTTTACGTCTCCAATAAGCATTAATCCACAAATTACTTAAGATGTTAACTTTTTTAACGTGACTGACACTCCCTCTGAGTCAGAATAAACCCGGAGTAATTCATTTACTCAAACAGTACACTGACTGAACTGCTGTGTAGTAGACCGAACTGAAGATGAACACCGAGCCGAGCCGAGCCAGATGACGAACGAACACGCCCACTGCTGGAGCAGTTCTCGTTCTCGAGTCAAGAGCCGGTTGCATCGGTTTTCGGATCACCAGTACAATGAACTGAGAATCGTTTCTGTCGGACGCGTCCGATTTGAGAACCGATGAACTGATGCTACTGCGCATGCGTGTAAAGTATTTCGGAAAGTGTGATAAAAGATCTATATACATTTTTATTATTATTATTATTTTTTTTTTAAGATGAATGTTTCTAATCTGTATATTGTAGATTATGTATAGGCCAGAGGGGGTTTCAGGGAAGTTGGACAATAATTAAGAACTCTAAAGACTCTATGTTTAATAGGAATAAGTGATGATTTATGAAATATGTGTACTGTATTTATAGTTAGTGATGACACATTCACAAATTGAGTTTGTAGTAAACAGAACATGAACACGAGCAGAGCAGCTGATGATACTGAACTGCAGCACGTGCCGGTTAGAGTGATTCTCGTTCTCGAGTCAAGAACCGGTTGCATCGGTGTTCGGATCACCAGTACACTGAACCAAAACCGTTTCTTTCGGACGTGTCTGTTTTGAGAACAGAGGAGCTGATGATACTGCGCATGCATGATTCAGCGTGAAGCCGACTGACTCACAGTGCGTCTGAACCGAACTGATTCTTTTGGTATTTGATTCTGAACTGATTCTGTGGAAAAGAATCGAACTTCCCATCACTAAGATAGATGTGTTTTTACAGCACTGCGCATTATAACCAATCACACAAGATTCTGTTGAGCTCTTGAATGCAATGGCCAATCAGAGGTGTTCAGATGAGTCATCGCTAAAGTCCCGGTGCTTCCTTCACTCGCTCGCTGACGGAATACCTCATTCTGGCGAATTCTCTCGTCAGAAACAACAAAGTGCAGATGTGTGTACGAATCTTTAATTAAGATATTGATTTCACAGTGTTAACAGTTTCAGTGATTTTAATGGGAGTTTCTGAGAGTGATTGAAATCTAGACTGTCAGTGAAAATGATCTTTAATAATGTAAATGTTATTTGCTCTCTTTCTGAACAATGAAAGATAAGTAGCAATATTTATATCACATTAACTTTCAATGTTAAATTCACATTTAATATAAAGTCAGTCGTATTAAAAATATGTTATGGCATGACACCTATATCTGTTACTTAAGTAAACAGACAGGGTTTTATAATAAATTACATAAATTGGAGTAAAGGATGATGAAATATATACATTTATACACACACACATACATTACATACATTTTATCTATATATCTAAATAAAATAGGCTCAGTATATATGACCCAAAGTAACTAGTAACTAACTACTTGAGTAGATTTTTTATCCGATACTCTTACTCAAGTAACTATTCAAGACTAGTACTTTTACTTTTACTTGAGTAAATATTTCTAGAAGTACTTTTACTTTTACTTGAGTACAGTTTTTGGGTACTCAGTTCAGTGAACGATTCAATTACTCAATCACAAAAAAAAAAATGCTTTATTACTTCCTGAATAAATTATCAGTTTGAAATGAGTCATTTGAGTGAATGATTCAATGATTCACTCACAGAAAACAGTTGCTCGATTTGTTCTTTAATGAATAAACGCTTTAAACGAATCAGTTCAGTGAATGATTCAATGACTCACTCATAAAAACAGTCACTTGATTTGTTCTTTAATGAATAAACGCTTTAAACGAATCAGTTCAGTGAATGATTCAATGACTCACTCATAAAAACAGTCACTTGATTTGTTCTTTAATGAATAAACGCTTTAAACGAATCAGTTCAGTGAATGATTCAATGACTCACTCATAAAAAACAGTCACTCGATGCATTTCTGGATAAATCACTGGGTTTGAACAAATCGTTTGAATGAATGATTCAGTGAATCGCTCATACAGTCTGCTGGTGAACCTCTTTTCCATCATGTAGAAAGAGTCAGTAAAATCTTCACCACTAATGATAAATGAAAACAAATAAATAAATAAAAATACATACATGAACACAATATTTGTGTTTAGTGAATTCACGTATGTAATTATGAGCTCTTGATATGGAAAAATATGAAGCTGTGTGATAATCAGCGTAATATTTAAATGAAAAATGATTCATGTTCAGTCAGGCGAGTAGAAACAAGTGATTAGATCTGATTATGATGCTGAAGAAACTATATTAAACAGAATTATATTCTGTTCTAGTGATGGTTAGTCCTCTGGTCAGGAAACTAGTTAGATGTAAACACAAGTAGTGGACAGTAAACACAATCACATGTGAATTAAAGCTCTGAATGAACATCAGGCGACTCTCGGCTGAGACACGAGACCATGTTCAGTGAGTTTGGAATGAAATCGGAGTCTCGGAGGGCTTTTCTTTCCTCAAGCGGCCCGGAACGCCGCATCCAGACGGGATTAACCACACATGAGCTTCCTGAAGACCCAAAGACCCAGCTTATTCCATTCAACAGAATCAATTTACAGGCTTATTTGAGCTCCGCAGCATCACTGCAAGCGTTTAACAGTGACGCGGCTTCAAGACCGTGACTCACTGTGACTTAAACCACAGTTAATGCGTTATTACATGTCAGAGAAACTCCTCCTAATCACAGATTGTGTGTATCACGGCTTCATCTCCCATTGAGTGCATGACAATATAGCATAGCTTCAGACGCTGCAGATAAAACTGAACCCCATGCATCTTTAAGAGTCAAAAATATAGAACTTGACACTCAAATGACTGTCTTTTTTCATTATTAAATAATTATTAAATAATGTATTCATTATTTAACTGCATCCACACAGTAAATGATATTTTCATGGCTATCTCGGGAGTAGTAGAAAAGAAAATATCCATGATAGCCTCAATAAATAATTAATTATATACAATAATTTAACAATCTTTTCCTTAAAACACTATAAAAGTATAGCGATTACAAAAATGGGCCAAAGTTTTTGCTGCTACATATATATATATATATGTGTGTGTGTGTGTGTGTGTGTGTGTGTGTGTGTGTGTGTGTGTGTGTGTGTAAAAAAAAAAAAAACAATCTAAGATTTCCATTTCAAATAAATCTGTAAAAAATTATTATAAAAAATCTCAGTTTCCACAAAAATATTGAGCAGCACAGCTGTTTTCAACATTGATAATAATCAGAAATGTTTCTCGAGCAGTAAATCAGAACATTACAATGGTTTCTTTCAAACACAATGAAAATAATCTTAATATTTCCAAACTTTTGATTGGTATTGAATATAATTTTCTGGTTTTAAATGCATGTAATAGATCTTATTGTAAAAATATTCATCCGTGCAAATGTTTTCTTTTTTTGTAGCGTTTAATCAGTATGTCATAACTGGATCTTCCAATCAAGTATTATGCTTAAACTCCGCCCCTGCATCTCAAGCTCATTTGCATACATTTATAAGAGCCACACCCAAAATCTCAACAACCAATCAACAACTGATGCACATAAAAGTTCCGCCTACATTTTCCCCAATAATATATAGACTCATCACAATCCAGAAAGAAAGAATTAGTCTGTACTTCAGTTTCAAAACATCTGACAGCTCCACAACACCAAACACAGATCCGTTATGATGTCATGTTGATATTCTTCAGCTCATTCCCATCTGACATAATATGATGATTCTGCACACATACTTCTTGTAAGTTTTCTTGATTATTAGAATGCGTTTCTAACAGTAGATCATGAACTGAGCTGAACTACACAGCTTACTGTAACTCAAACTAAGCTAGCAGTCAGCTTTGTTCTGTGTAGAGAACACATTGAAAGCATAAGTATAAACAGAAAGGATTGTGTGTGTGTGTGTGTGTGTTGGGATGTTTGAGCGTGACAGTATTCTGACACACACATACAGCACATGCTACACTGCGGCAGCTCTGAGGACAGATCTGTGTGTTTGGATGAGCGTCTGACGTGGGCGACTGAGAGTGTGAGTGTGTGTGTGTGTGTGTGTGTTCAGATGAAGAGAATCCTTCAGAGATGCATGAATCGAGTGTTGGAGTTGTTTGCTGCAGCTCTTTTTCTCTCTGTTTGACTCCTGCCTGAAAACAACACACACAAACACACACAGAGCTCACACACACACAGAGCTCACACACACACACACACACAAAGCTCACGCACACACACACACACACACACACAGAGACACACACACACACACACACACACACACACACACACACACACACACAGAGCTCACACACACACACACACACACACACAAAGCTCACGCACACACACACACACACACACACACACAAAGCTCACACACACACAGAGCTCACACACACACACACACACACACACAAAGCTCACGCACACACACACAGAAAGCTCACGCACGCACACGCACACACACACACACACACAAAGCTCACACACACACAAAGCTCACGCACACACACACACACACACACACACACACACATGTGTGTGTGTGTGTCTGTGTGTGTGTGTGTGTGTGTGTGTGTGTGTGTGTGTCTGTGTCTCTGTGTGTGTGTCTGTGTGTCTGTGTCTCTGTGTGTGTGAGTGAGTGTGTGTGTGAGTGTGTGTGTGTGTGTGTGTGTGTGTGTGTGTGTGTGTGTGTGTGTGTGTGTGTCTGTGTCTCTGTGTGTGTGTCTGTGTGTCTGTGTCTCTGTGTGTGTGAGTGAGTGTGTGTGTGAGTGAGTGTGTGTGTGTGTGTGTGTGTGTGTGTGTGTGTGTGTGTGTGTGTGTGTGTGTGTGTGTGTGTGTCTGTGTCTCTGTGTGTGTGTCTGTGTGTCTGTGTCTCTGTGTGTGTGAGTGAGTGTGTGTGTGAGTGAGTGTGTGTGTGTGTGTGTGTGTGTGTGTGTGTGTGTGTCTGTGTGTCTGTGTCTCTGTGTGTGTGTGTGTGTGTGTGTGTGTGTGTGTGTCTGTGTCTCTGTGTCTGTGTCTCTGTGTGTGTGTGTGTGTGTGTGTGTGTGTCTGTGTGTCTGTGTCTCTGTGTCTGTGTCTCTGTGTGTGTGTGTGTGTGTCTGTGTGTGTGTGTGTGTGTGTGTGTGTGTGTGTGTGTGTGTGTGTGTGAAGCTCATCCAGACACCTGAAGATCGAGTCATTACTGCCCCGAATGATATTATGTGATGCTTTTAATTAAAATATTCATATTAATCAAGGATTTATTGACTTTTATTAATGCAGCTTATTTCAAATTGTACAGAAACACATCCTTTCATATGTCCTTTAGGTCACTATACTATTTATTATTAATATCTCATTGGCTCTAGTTTTGTATTTATTCCAGTCTATATGAAAAGGTTCATGTAACTTGGATTAAAATTCATACTCTCAGAAAATCCTTTTCACTGAACGTGTTAATGTCTGAAACAGTTGTGAAGAGAGTGTGGTTTATAGCCCAAGTCTAGCTTTTCAATTCTGCTGATTTAAGGCTTCAAAATTCATCACAGTTATTTTACTTTGTGAAGATTATCTTGATGAACAAAACATGTAAGTTTCATAAACTATGAAACTATTAAACTATGACTATTAAATATTAAGACCACACAAATAATATATTATACTGCAGCAACATTATATTTACTAGTAATACACAAAATTACTAGTAGTCAGTGATGAATTGCCTTCACACGTTTGGACCAGAGACACATGTATTTACACTTATTTTCAAAGCATATGAGTGTGTGATGGGGAGTGTATCTAGTTAAGGTCTGGAGCTGAAGAACACATGAGAAGAAGCTCATCATCATTACACATACAGAGCATGAGCACTGCATAATAAAACACAGACAATGTCTCAATCAGCGCAAAATCACAGCTCTCTTCCTCAAACCACAGGAGAAACACACAACAGGTGCATTTAGACGTGCAAACACACACACACACACAACACACAGGGTTCTTCAGAAGAGAAAACAACCAAACGAACATTTTTAAAGTGAATAAGAAATCCAGAAATAATGCTGTAGTGGATGCTTCGCTCTTCATTAGTTTAATGCACAGATGATGTAAAAAGAGTTAGGAGGTAGTCAGAGAGTTAAATATTAGTGTAATATAACAGCTAAATCAATAATCAGATATACAAGAAATAAAAAATAAAATATAAATCTAAAAATAAGATATAAGAAAATTATGATGAAATGAAAATTATATAAATGTGAACAATTGTAAATAAAATTAACCTTATTATGGTCAATGTATCCCTGCCTCTGCTTAATTATTTTTATCCCCGGTGGGGATAAATTTAAAATAAATTTACCCCCCCACCCTCTCTGTATTCACCACTCTGCAGACTTGCTCAATGTCCCGCCCACGGCGCTATCTGATTGGTTACAAATCACGAGTAATAGCCTATCAACACTTGCGAGACGGTTGAAGCCGGTCCGCTGGGCAGTGGAGTTGCTAACTTGGCGACTTTGTCGCCAGATTTAGCGACTTTTTTCCAAAAAAGCGACTAGCGACAAATCTAGCGACTTTTTGGACAATCATTATTTAGTCTCTGAGACTCTCTGGTGCTGCCGCACGAGCGAGGTCTTTCTTTCCCAGCACGAGCCTCTCTCTTCTTCTGTGGTGTTCAGCGAGCGCAGAGAGGAGCAGCACTTTCAGTAAAAAAAAAAAAAGATATTCTGTTGCTTCTAACTCTATTTTACAAGCAAGTATAGCCGACATCAGTCACAGCACAACCACTGACTTTATCGTATGTGTTTTTGAATTCATTAGACAATGACGTGAATAGGATTTTAGTGCAGATTAATGTTTGAGAGCTGGTTATGTAGTCTTAATGGACCGCGTTTAAGTCATTATAATATTCATTCCTTTGTCTGACAACAAAAACATTAAAATATAGTAATAAAAAGAGTTTTATTGAGAATTTGGCTGAATTAAAATGCAGTATGTGAGCATAGGGAGGCAATACAATACGTTATATGTCATAAATATGCTAATTAGCACATGACGTCATCTAGCGACAATTAGCGACTTTTCAGGTGGGGTTTAGATACTTTCCACTGAAAGAAGTTGGCAAAACTGCAGTGGAGCTGTGTGTCGAAACCATGGTCGAAACAAAGGAAGGCAGCATATTCAGCATATTACTGAAGCGGTAATAAACATCACAATCTGATTATCTGTTTCTATGATGACAAGCAGAGTTAGTGTCCCAGTCACACCACTGAGAATGGCCGAAGTTACACAGACAGTGTTTCAGTCAATTGAGGCTAAAGCAAAGGGTTTTTGATTACTCACTCACTCTTGAGCATCTGTCGCGAGTGATTTCAATGTTAAGTCAATGTAGAGGTCCTGCGGCGCGAATGAGGCGTTTAGCGCGGCGCGGGCATGTCCAGTTCGTGCAAATGAGGCGTCTTGACTAACACAGATAATGCATCATTTCACTGATTTAATTCTTGCGTGTTTTTTCATTGTGCATGATCACAGATCATATGTGTGGGGAAAGATAAGCTATTAGAATAAAAAAATCTTTAAAAAAATATGATATATGAAAGTTTTATAAAAATAAAATATAAATGGAAAATTATAAAAAAATGTCATATGAAAAATAAAATATACATTTAAAAAACATATATATATTAAATTAAAATGTATTTAATGTTTAAATTTTTAAATTAAAATGTAATATATATATACATTTAATAAAATTATTATATTAAAAATTATTTATATTAAAAATATAAAATATACATTTAAAAAAATTATGAAATACAAATATTAAAAAAGTATATAATTGTAATTTAAAATATAAAATATAGTTAAATAAAATAGAAGCATATCTAATATATATAAAATATATATACACGAATACTTAGGCTAGGGTACACGATCAAGGGCACACAATAGACTAAAGCTTGCCACAAAGCCCCAATTAACATGAATATGTCTGGGGGAAATGGTAAGGAGATATAATAATTATTTACTAATAAACTAGAGCAGTGATTCCCAACCTTTTTCAGCTCGCGGCCCACACAACCAAACATATGTTTGCGCGGCCCACTGCAAAAAAAAATACACCTGCAATACCACCACGGCCCACAGGTTGAAAACCACTGAACTAGAGTTTTCTGAGTCAGTGTTGCAAATATGAAGTTGACAATCCTGACTCACCATCTCCTCACTGCACACACCTTTACTGATTACATAATAATAGAGTTTTAGTTTTTAGTAGTTCTCTAAATAATTTAAATTATTTCATTTTAAAGTAGTAATTTAAAGCTTTCTATAGATATATTTATCATGTCTGTGAGGCAAGTGTTCACTTAGTTTCGGTTCACTTTTGTGAAGTGCTCCTGTTCAAGACAGAGACGGCAGAAAGTGCATCCTGTTGTTTTCTTTATTTTACAAAAGCACCACGTTTTATATATATTGTGAGTGCACACTGTAGAAAATCAGACCCTTTACCGTTCCAAATGATGTATTACTCTTATCTTTATGAGCAAAAAGTACGCCACTAAGTTGTTTCTTTAAACCAACATTGTGTTTTATATATATAAATTTTATTTTAGGTAAGTAGTGTTGATTTTAGAAGACTAAACTGATCAAACGATTTATTGCGCTATTAAAACAAAAATGTTCCACACACACATATATATATATATATATATATATATATATATATATATATATATATATATAATGCGTAGTATTAAAAATAAAATATAACATTTATAATATAAAGTTAAAAAACAACACAGCTCAACAGTAAATGCTGGCCTCATTAACAGTGAGCAGATCTCAGTGGTGTTCGTGTGGATTTATGGCCCCCCATGGACGCGAGCGCCACGTCGTACTCCATCACGCGCAGCGCTGAACTTCATTAAACGCACATTCTTCTTCTGTGAGCTCAGACGTGCGCTGAACGCTGGGGACGTGTGTGACTGCGCCTGAGGAGATATTTACTGCTGCAGACATGTGCATTAAAAACATCAGCGATGATGAGAGCCACGACAGCAGAGCACAATTATCAGCCGCAGGCATCAGACCCGGTTCAGTATGAGAGGGTCAAACACACCACTGTAATGAGAAGAGAACAAACAGCAGCTGAGGGAGCGCTAGATCACACCGACTGGACCTTTTTACAGAAATACAAGTCATTTAGTTCAGCTGCAAAACACTAAACTGAAAGCGTTTGCTCTGCTCCACACAGCTAGGGTTGCTAGGTCTGTGTGAACTAGCCCAAGCCAGTGAAACCAGCCCAAAGTAGCGCAATAACCATATCCCAAATATCAAAACTCAAAATATGTCATTTCCATGTCTAAAACACATATTTTATAGTCACTGTTATGCACATTGATCATAAACACAGCTCAAAGTCTTCCTTCACTAATCCTAGCGCAGTCTAGGTAAAACACAAAATCATTTCAGACAAATACAATTTATGCAATATTTCCAACCTTTAACACACGCCAGCCGTTTAAAACTATTCCAATTCAGTGCGAATAAAAAACATTTCAATACCCCACATTTTGATAGCACGGAAATTATATACAATATTAATTCCTATGGTATCTGTAAACGCCAATTAAGGTTTGGTTCAATTAAAATGAACTCTGGAGGGATTGCTCTGATTAGTGTGGTTCATTTGAGTAAGTGTGAACGCTCCCAAACAAGCGGACCGAGACTCTGGTGCGGTTCGAATGAAATGTGAACACAACACAGATCAAACACTGCGTTGTGAAGCTTCGAAGCCTTTGTGAATACATTTTTTTTTTCGAAACAGTGGTTCGAAACACGTATCAAAATGCGTAAAGTCAGGCTCAGTAAACGAGGATTCGTTACATCATAACGGTTTCAAAACGTTTTGAGAGTTCAATAGTTTGCCACTAGAGGGCGATCTCTGTGAACACGAGAATCATGGGAGTACACTGATGTCGCCCCGCGCAGGTGTCTATGGTCAATTTAATCACGGCAAATTCGATTTTACATATCATGAGCCCTTTGCACTTGTAAGTCTACTGCAGGACAACGATCTTCATACTGCTGAATATTTTCAAGATGATGAATGAGCACATCTCCCACCTGCATGTAGATCAGACGAGCTGCTCTAGATTAATGCAGAAAGATGCAGACGGATCACCTTGACCTAAATATAGCTCCATCACAGACAGAACAAACACAACTACAAGCTACAGCTGTGATTCTACACGACCACATCCGAATCGATTCGACAGAGATTCATGCACACATTCAGCTGTACACGTCCATACTGTCCTCTGTCAGAGATACTTCTCTTCTGCTCAGCAGGGATGCATTCATTTGATCAAAAACACAGTAAAAACAGTGAAATATTATTCTAATGTAAAGCATCTGTTTTCTGTGTGAATCTGTGTTAAAGTGTAATTTATTTCTGTGATGCTCCGCTGTATTTTCAGCATCATTCCTCCAGTCTTCAGTGCCACATGATCTTCAGAAATCAGAATAATATGACAATTAGAATGACACTGTGAAATCTGCAGTATTGATTACAGCAATAAATTACATTTAAGTCAGTAACTGCAATAATATTTCTAATAACATTTTTTCAGTATTTTTGATCAAATAAATGCAGCCTTGGTGAGCAGAAGAGATAATGTCCACATACAGTATGTCCACTTTGACATCCGACTGAACTTAAATAAGATAACGCAGTTATTCTATGAATACAGAAAATTCTAAACCTCAAGTTTTTTGCCCTGACACCTGTTTCCATGGTAACAGCGTCTCTTCTGATTGGATTATGGGCTGTTTAGTTCTTCACTATGAACTCATTCTCTACAAATGAAGCTGTGTCTCCAGAAGCTGATACATGGCACCTGTTCATTAATGAGCGTCTGCTGTGCTTCTCTAAACGCAGCCTCGTGTTTAATTAACCAGACGTCAGTATATTTAGCCTGCAGCCTGTTAATTCAACACTTCATTACAAACTGTTGGCTGGTGTAATTGAGAGTCAGTGGCTCGGACAGGTTCCTCAGAGGATCATGGGAACGGTCCACAAGCGTTTCTTCTCTTGTTCAGAGTGGATTAGCACTGAACGGGTCACTCGTCTTCCTGATATCAGCGTCTGAAGAGAGAACCAAGGCTGCATTAGTTCAGTTAATTACATATTTAAGGTTTAGTTCGTTTACTCCCCTTGTGTTGTTCCAAACCACTTCGACTTTCTTTCCTCAAACACACAAGGATATTAAAAAACGTGCTATAGCAATCAGATGTGTTCGTACATTTATATCAATGAAAGACAAAATGTACCTAGAAGTATTATAAAAAAATAAATACAATAAAATCACTAAAAATGTCACTAAAAAGGATAATTATTTTAAATATTTTTCAATTTCTGAAATCACCAAAACAAATATTAATTATCACAAAAAAAATCACTAAATCAAAAGATAAAGTAATATTTATCTAGATGTACTTACACTAAAAATCTTCTAAATTCCTGATTTAAAAAAAATGAAAAAATTTGAAAGATTTTAATAATTTTGTGCACACATATACTGTAATAGTAATAAAAAGCAATATTTTCCCAGATATATTTTTACTAAAACGTCTTAATTCCTGATCAACAAATCTGAAAATGTTTTTTAAATCCATTAATAATTTACTAAAATAAGAGAATTATTTTTTTTACAATTTTGTGCATGCATATACTGCAATAAAAATGAAAAGCGATATTAACTTGAAAAAAAAAGTCTTAAATCCAGAGCAAAAATCAAGTCCCACCTATCACTTTCTGTCACTGAATATCATATAACACTTAGAAATCCTTCAAATCACATTACATTTGTAAACTATAATCATTAACTATTAATAAGAAAACAAACAGACAGAAATCAAATCAGAAAACATTTCCAAACTCCTTAAAAAATGCAGTTGTTAAGCCCCTTCTGAAAAAGAGCAATCTTGATAACACCATTTTGAGCAATTTTAGACCAATATCTAATCTTCCTTTTATAGGTAAAATTATAGAAAAGGTCGTTTTTAATCAGCTGAACAAATACTTAAACTCAAATGGATACCTGGACAATTTTCAATCTGGTTTTCGACCACATCACAGCACAGAGACAGCACTCATTAAGATAATAAATGATATTTGCTTAAATTGTGACTCTGGCAAAATATCGGTGCTGGTATTGCTAGATCTCAGTGCTGCGTTTGACACTGTCGATCATAACATACTACTAGAGAGACTGGAAAACTGGGTCGGGCTTTCTGGGATGGTACTCAAATGGTTCAGGTCATACTTATAAGGGAGAGGTTATTATGTGAGTCTAGGAGAGCATAAGTCTAAATGGACGTCCATGACATGCGGAGTCCCACAAGGGTCAATTCTTGCACCGCTCTTGTTTAGCCTGTATATGCTCCCACTAAGTCAAATAATGAGAAAGAACCAAATTGCCTATCACAGCTATGCTGATGATACCCAGATTTACCTAGCCTTATCTCCAAATGACTACAGCCCCATTGACTCCCTCTACCAATGCATTGATGAAATTAATAGTTGGATGTGCCAGAACTTTCTTCAGTTAAAACAAGGAAAAAACAGAAGTCATTGCATTTGGAAACAAAGATGAAGTGTTTAAGGTGAATGCATACCTTGACTCTAGGGGTCAAACAACTAAAAATCAAGTCAGGAATCTTGGTGTGATTCTGGAGACAGACCTTAGTTTCAGTAGTCATGTCAAAGCAGTAACTAAATCAGCATACTATCATCTCAAAAACATTGTTTCCAGTCAAGACTTGGAGAAACTTGTTCATGCCTTTATCACCAGCAGGGTGGACTATTGTAATGGGCTCCTCACCGGCCTTCCCAAAAAGACCATTAGACAGCTGCAGCTCATCCAGAACGCTGCTGCCAGGATTCTGACTAGAACCAGAAAATCTGAGCATATCACACCAGTCCTCAGGTCCTTACACTGGCTCCCTGTTACATTTAGGATTGATTTTAAAGTACTTTTACTCGTATATAAGTCACTAAATGACCTAGGACCGAAATATATTTCAGATATGCTCACTGAATATAAGCCTAACAGACCACTCAGATCATTAGGATCGAGTCAGTTAGAAATACCAAGGGTTCACACAAAACAAGGGGAGTCCTCCTTTAGTTACTATGCTGCCCGCAGCTGGAATCAGCTTCCAGAAGAGATCACATGTGCTAAAACACTAGTCACATTTAAATCTAGACTCAAAACTCATCTGTTTAGCTGTGCATTTATTGAATGAGCACTGTGCAATGTCCGAACTGATTGCAATATATATTTTCACTGTTTTTTTAATTTCTTTTTATGTAAAATCATTTTCTAACTGTTTTAAATTAATTTTAAATAAGTACAGTTTTAATAATTTTAAAAGTTTTAAAATTGCTTGTTTTATTCTTGTTATTATTTTTCTTAATTATTATTTTACTTTCTTTTATGTAAAGCACTTTGAATTACCATTGTGTACGAAATGTGCTATATAAATAAACTTGCCTTGCCTTGCCTAATGATTGTTAATAAAACAAATATTATAAGAGTGTTTAACAAGAAAGTGCTACTTCAATCTTTCAAAATTCCTTCAAAATTACTTCAATATCATTTTATTTAAATGCGTTTTTTGTTATTTCATTGTATTTGTTTTTTTATCATTTAATGTCTGTTCATGTCCGGCACTGAGGCATATTGCTTTGCGTTATTAAATTTGATGGTGTGCAAATAAACATTCATGTTGCTTTCCGTTCACAGGCTGTTTGGGTTAATAAAGCAGGCAGCAATTAACAAACCAAACCTCACCAGCATCTCAGTGGCTATAAAACCTTATTCTAACCAGTCTGACCATGAAACCACAATCAAGATTTCAATTTGAATCTGTATTGCATATAAAATTTGCATGCACCTGTTTCATTTATGTATGACTGACAAATATGCATCACATCACAAGTTTGTTTATGTAAAAACAGTGTAATCCAAATGTGTGTTATATGCAATTCAAATACATACCTAGGCATAAATAGTGCAGAAGAATGTGTGGTAAGATCCCTAACACACAAGCCCTGTGCTGCTGCATTATTCATAAGGAGTCACTGAATCTGGGTTCAGGTGAGCCAGAAACATGAGAACAAGCACACAAACACACAAACACAAGCAAAACAAAGCCTCACGTCTGACTCCTAGCTCTAAAAACACTGCTGTTGGGCTCAAACCCTGGATTCAGCTTCTGTGCCTCAGCATTACGAGGAGAAACTACAGATACATGTAAAAACTGAACATCTGTAATATAGCGTGTCAGCCGCTAAAAATATTAAATGTGTGGGGAAAAAGAACTAATAATTCCCATCTATATATATTTTCTGTGTGTTATTTCTGCTCTGTTGGGGTGAATTTGACCTACATATGTTTATGTCCAAAATTAGCTGTAATGTATTTTTTTTTTACATTTGTTTATTTATTTTGTCATGACGCAGCAGGGTTAGTTAACTACAAAAAAGTGTAACTTCAAATAAAAGAACTTTTTTTTTTATTACTTTATCTCAGCTAGTTTCCAAGGCAACATTTCTCATTTTCATTTAGTTTAACTTTATACTAGAGCCCGACCGATATATCGGCCGATATATGCTAATTGCATTTAAATCGGCATCGGCATTTATAACGGCCGATGAAACATGAGAAACAGAGTCTCATGCTTCACTCATGTTATGAGTGTTGCATAGTGTGCCCACCAGAGGGAGCTCTGCAGCTCCAGAGTTAACAACAGTGCCAGAAGTCCACTACAGAAGAAAGCGATCAGCCAAGCCAAGGAGATGTAACTTACTGTTTTGACGGTGAGTCTGTCGTTCGTCATGTGAAATGATTGTAGATTTAGTTCATACCCTGTATATAAAAACTGTGTGGTAGTTCTAGCTAACGGTCCTATCATTATTACTTCTAAATATTCTGTAACATCACTTACAGCCGCTAATGCATTGCTATATTAGATTAGCCACAAAGCTAATACCATGTTTATCAGTGGAAGAGCGCGAACGTTAATAGGAGGTCAAACTATAACGTTAGCGTTTAACTTATTCTTATTCTATTGCGGTGTGTTTCCCACATAATGACCGCGTAATTGAGCCTTTCACACAGGACGCGGTATGCACGGCGCTTGCCGCTGGGTTCAGCGTTGCCCTTCAGATACAACGCGATTTGCGCTGCGCTATGGCATAGGCGGAGTTTTAAAAACGTTTAGCGGGAGCTCTTTCATAGTCTGTTCCTCCTCCTTTCGGTCAGCAGCAAACATGTATCTGTGCCGTTGTAAGAAGCGAGCGATAGCGCTAGTCCTGCTGATGAGAATTAAGAGAGAAGCAAGGAAGAAGAGGCTACCCTCAGGTCCAGAGAACAATTTGGTGAATTCAGGCTGGTTACGTTACTCTAACGCTAATAGCTTCCTTTTTAGCAGGCCCCTTAAATGCTTGCTATTAACTTGTTTGAAGGTGGTTCTTCTCAAAATTGACAGCGGTGTGTTCATGACACTAACGTTAACCATTCAACTTCGAATTGATTCCGTAATCTTCCGGTAATAGTAGGCAAGACGATGTTTTGATTCAGACTGCACAAAGAGAAGAGGAGAAGATATACGGGTCTGTTGTGAATATGTCTGTGAGAGCAAATATAGTGTAGTTACAGTAACTACAGTAGGTGCGTCAGAAATGATTAAACCAGAGGGGACATGTAAATAAATGTGAGCTGAACAAGCGCTTTTTTTTTTTTTACATATTGTTTCAAAGCAGCTTTACAGACATAACAGGAAAATGTTGAAATAATATTGTTAAATATAAGTAGGTAATACCTATTGCTTGACAAATAAAAAAATATATATATTTCTCATTTTTGCCTATGTAGGGGATCCCAGTTTATTATTATTATAATTCTAATGATGACATGAGTAATGATACATGGTGATATTATTAATACACATGCTTATTCTTTCTCCGTCTCTCTTTCTGCCTACAGATGGCTGAAAAAGGTGAATGCTGTAGCAGCAAAGTGTGGGACTACTTCTGCAAATACTTTAACTTTAGTATTATAATTTATTTACAGTAAACACACAGACTGTTAAAACCAGCTTCAACTGGAAGAAAGTAAAAGTGTTAAATGTTTAAAACCAGACTATTTTTTGATCATTAAAGAATATATACTTTTGATGTGCAATTGTTTAGTCATTGAGACTGTAATCTAAGGCTTTTTTTTACATAATCCATTCTGGAAAATGGTTTATACAGCCCACATACATAGAACAGGCAGATATTGTGCTATTGAATGTTGTGTAAGTGCAGTTTATAGGAAATGGGTCTAATATCCAGATTATTTTTAAAATCAAAATATCGGCTAATAAATCGGCTCTTTTCGAGTTAATATCGGCATCGGCCCCCAAAAATCCATATCGGTCGGGCTCTACTTTATACACCAAAACATCTGAAACCAAAATAATAATAAAAAAACAACTTTATAGACATAAAAACAACAAAAACTCATAAAAATAACAAAAACAAACTAAAATAAACATAATAGCAGAAAATATGAAAACAAAACTGTGAATTCATTAGAAAACAATGATCAATTTTGAATAACTTTGAGTATTAAATTTCATAAGTTATGTACTTCAAATTTTATTATTATTTTGTTATTAATTAAGGTTTTCTGTATTTCACCTGATGTGTTAATGTTTTTCAAAGTGCTGATTTTTAGCAAACGGCATGAAAACCAATGAGAGTCATTGGGGGAGTCTACTGTACATGACCACAACACAACTGGCACAGCCTTTCCAAAACACATGTATACGTCCAAACTTTGCGCACACATTCATGACCCAAAATGAGAAATATCCTCCAAATCTCAAGAAGAAATCAATAATTAAACCAGTTTTTCGATCAGTTTGAATATAAGTGTTGGTCAAATTGACCAGAATGTCAAAGTCATAATTTTTTTTGTCCTGCCTTTGAAAAACACATCAATGTTTTGAAATTCTGCATGCACATTCATGACCCAAAATGAGAAACATTCACCAAACGTCAAGAAGAAATGAATAGTTTAAGCAGCGTTTCAAGCAGTTTGAAAATCAAGACTCAAACTCAACAGGAGAGTTAATTCTGAAAGACGTCGCTCTAATCGTCTCGCTGCACATAAACACAAGCCGTGCGGCTGATATCACAACACTCCGGCTCTGGCTTCACTTCTTGGCAGTTTCCCTCGGCTTCCCACTGTGACAGAAACTGGTTTTGGATTATGGGCTGGGAAACAGCCGCACTCTTGCGTAAGTTTGTTTTGGATTGCCGTCCACGATGGATGTTGTGTTAGTGTTTGGAAAACCTCGGAGCGATGCCAGCAGACTTGAGAACCACTTCTCTGCTGTCTGCGGCTGTTTCACAACATCTTCAGTTTATGATGACTGCCCAGAGATATTATCTGGACAAAAACCTATGAACATAATTCACTGATTAAAATCAGCCAGACTGATTTAAGCCACTATTCTTCAGCGTTATCTTCAAGTGCTGTAAGTGTGACATCCTTTTCTCACATACAAACATCCTTAAAACAAGATGCATGTACTTAAGCATAAGAAATCATGAGACTCGGTTTGAAAAAGAACTAATTTTTCTAACACCACTGGGTAAGAGGTATTAACTTATTAATTATTGCGTGTTACATCACTGTGGTTTTGGTGTATAATGTACAATATAATGCAATGCATGATGACAGACACTGACAGGCAAACACCTAATGTTTCATGCGGTTTGTGAGTTTCGAACGCAGAACATTTCTGCACATAGAGACACAAGGATGGACAGACAAACGGGTGGATAGACGAAAAGTGACAACAGGAGAGAAACGCAGCATCATCGAGACATGACACTCACATAAAAAACGAACCGGAGAAATCAATATGACAAATGTAGGAAAGTGTTTCAGTTCAAACAGCAACTCATTCATAGTCAAATATAAACTGGGCACTTCATGAAGTTGACTAATGAAGGTCCAGAATGATCAGAGATGTGATCTAAGAGTGAGGTGATGTTTAAATATAAGAGCGTTTTCATGTGTGTCAGATGATTTCATCGATGATTTCATCAGAGACACACAGGTGCAGGACGCTACAGGACCAGATGATGTGAGAAATGATCTGACCAGGACACTGAGAGTGTGTGTCGTTATACCACACACACACACATCAAGCACGCTTCATTACGCAGACAGAGAGCTATGATGGACACCCGTGAAGTGTTGATGGAACTAGTCAAGAGAAACAGAGACAACAACAGAGATGCAGGAAAACTAGTTCTGTCAGAAACGTGCCGACAAAGGTAAGCTATGTCCTGTGAATGTGCTAGACTACTGTAACTAGCTGCTATACATGTGGGGAAAACTGGGAAATAGCAAAGTGCCATAAATGAATAGGACGGAAAGGAAAGGATTATTAATAAATGAACTATTAGCATCACAAGCCATGATAACAATATTACAGTGTAGTAGCAAATAGTGTTTGCAACATCAAACAGCATAACAGACTGTTATTGTGCAGCATCCAGAAGCCATGTTCACTCAAATTAAAGATATCAGCATCTGCTCTCACGTTAAAAATAAGAAGGATACTTCAGAGGGTCAAATATTGTGTGTGTGTGTAGACATGAGAGGACTCTCTGATCACTGATTCTGTTTGTCTTAGACTTCAGACAGAAGAGAAGCATGTGAACGAGTCCTCCAGATCTGAATCAGTGAATCGGTGACTGTGATGTGTTTGAGTCCACAGACCGAACACTGCTTCACATAAGCGCTCGCTCGATGTTTTCACAGAACATATGAATTATTAATAACCCTCTTTTATGATGTGTCTGTGAACCAAAGCTCTCTGGGACAGATGACCGACCATCTCCTGAAAATCATCGGCAAACATGTAAAATATTCAGAGAAGAAGATGATAGAAACCCTGCAGAAAACCAGCACACATCCCAGAAATGAGCCGTAATTAGAGGCAGACGATAGAGCTGAAGAAAATCAATATTCAGTGATGAAAGGTTCAGGGTAAGGTTTTGTTTTTGAAAGAAATTAATGCTTTTATTCATCAAAGATGCATTAAATTGATCAAAAGTGCCAGTAATTTATAATAAAAATTATTTAGATTTTAAATAAAAGCTGTTCTTCTGAACTTTCTGTTCATCTGTGAATCCTGAGAAATAAAATGCATCAGTTTCCACAAAAATATTGTGCAGCACAACTGTGTTCAACACTGATAATAATCAGAAATGTTTCTCGAGCAGTAAATCATCATATTATTCTGATTTCTGAAGATCATGTGACACTGAAGACTGGAGGAATGATGCTGAAAATACAGCGGAGCATCACAGAAATACATTACACTTTAACACAGATTCATCTTCACAAAAATCTAGTTCAGGCAGGTTTTCACAAGCAAACACATGAAGAAAAATACTGAATTATTTCATTCAATGCACCAATATTTCATAATCGTTTTCCCTTTTCTGTGCACCAATATAACAATACATAATCATTAACAGCCATATTTACCTACAGATATTTACTACATGAAACATGCCTCTGATAGACTTCAGAAGAAAGACAACAAAGAGTTGTTCAGTTTGATTCATTTGTGTGAATCACTTTAAACTCTGATTCAATGAATCATTCACATCATCGCTCAGATGTCCTACTGAAGTTTAAAGGAGAGACTCTGTTAAAGCCATCAGTCTGAACTTTCATGTGCTTGAAAGCTTGAAACACTTTCTGTTCTCGCTGTAATACAGATGACTGTTGTGCTCGTGTTAGCGGCGAAGCGCTGAAGGAAACAGGAAATGAGCTTCACACTGTGATCAATTAACAGAGCCAGTGGGTGAAGCGCTTCCTGACAGCACACACTTCATCTGCCGTCCACACACACACACACACAGCAGACGCCACCGAGGACATGCCTTCCCGGACCGGAAAATATAAAACACATCCGAACCGACTCAACTGATTCATTTGGTAAATGATTCATTAGAACGATTCTTTCAAAGCAAATGATGTTTGTGGATGTGCATTTGAACATAATGAGTCACATGGACAGTTGGAGCAAAACAAAACAAAGCAGCACATTTTCCTGTGGCTTCATCTTTATGTATTCGTCATTATACGGTGTATCTTTGTGCAGAAGATCAAGGGGCTGTTACAGATCACCAGTTGCTCGTTTAATCACAGTATTTCTGTAAATGTAAGTATCTGTCCACTCCTGATTCTGACAGTAAAGCTGTCTGGTTTTAGCACTTCTCCTGCGGCTCAGTCCATCTGGATCCTGCTGCTCAACAGAGAAGAGGAGCGTTACAGGACAGACGGCGTCTGATCAGACCAGACAGAGCCTAAACCTGCTGAACCGCGTGACTAGACACTATACTAAAGATACTGCCTATGTAGAGCACTGCAAGTCACACTGCAATCAGGACACGAACTCACAGGACATGAGTCTGTGGAGGCTTGTTTATTGTCATGGGACAAACACTTCATCGTGACTCTTTCTCTCACAATTCAGACTTGCTTTACTTAGAATTGCAAGACGAAGTCAGAATTGACCCTTCACAAAGAGTTTGATTGACAGGCAACCGGACCAATCATAACACAGAATCTGCAATGACAAATCAGAAATGGAAAAAAATTCTGCATTGATGTCTTTCTGGAGGCACCACAGACCTGCTTTAGCTTTAAGAAAAGCAAACAAAAGAAAACAAACCTGCTGTGTTTGCTGATTTCTACAGTCAGACTGTAAACTGTTTCTGTCCTTTGATCATGTAGCGCTCCTCAGACGAGCCGTGTCTTGTCCAGAATTCAGACGGAGGAAACGGCGCTCTCAGTGCTGCACGTGAGGCAGGTAAACACAGCGGTTCATCATGTGTCATGCGTGTTCAGACACAACCGTCTGCTTTAAACTCCTCTGAAATACTGCTGACCAAACCAACAGCAGTTTTAGAATTACTATTGATTTCTAGGGTTGTGAACCTGATAACTAATTCTGATTGTATCATTCATTTCCAGAGGATCTGAACCTTTTCCTGACCATAAATAATCATATTTTCCCACACACACAACCCATCGTAATGTGATTAATAAGGCAGTTCATTTTAAGGACATGAATGAGGTCAGATGATGGTGCCTGTGGGATTTGAGCAGTGTGAGATGGATCTGAAGGAATTCGCTGCTATAATAGACTCCTGCTGCTCGACATGCGTCTGTGACTAGTGTGATGATAACACTGACGTATGAAAGACTGCTCTTCTCCACAACAAACGCCTCTGATGCTCTGTTTTATACTGTATATGTACAGCAGACCTCACATTACTGTATTATTAAAACACAAAACTTATATAAATAAATATATCAATATTAAAATATGAAAAACTAAATTCATCTGCCAATGTGAACATAAAAAATTACATTATTATTTTCATTATTATGACTGTATAAAATAATAATAATAATTATTAAAAAATTTGTCCATGTTTTCATTTAAAGAATAAACCTGGTTTGCAGCACTTTGTTTGCCAAAAACAATGAAAGGATTTTTTTTACTCCAAAAAAAAAATTAAAAAGAAATGGAATTTGAGAAAAATCTGAATTAATTCTTAATAATAATGTGCATTAAATAAGTATATGCTCTAACAAAAACATTTAAAATGCAGGTCATAATAATATCATCATATGCTGAATGTTGATCATTCTTCAGTTAGTTGCATGAAAACCCTTCAGTCCAGAAACTCTTAGTGATCATTAGTTTATACTCAGCTAACCAAACAACTACAGTGCTGATGAAATATAAAGACGCATCAAGAGCCCCTGGCGTTTAGATAAGCATTATTATTCATAAGCGTTCCATAAACTCTCATTCCTGCAGAGCTTAATTAGTGCTTGTTTGTCGGCATTAGTGCTCGAGTTTAATGAGAAACACACAGACTGTTTTCAGATGGAGTGTCTGTTTGGCTCTCGACACTGTTCATGTTCCTGTCGTGAGGATCTGACGGCCGCCAGCCCATCAGCTGAGCTCCGATGAACACACATGACAAGGACCTGATAGAGACACACGCACAGAGAGAACGACAAGGCCCTGATAGAGACACACACAGAGAGAACAACAAGGACCTGATAGAGACACTCGCACAGAGAGAACAACAAGGACCTGATAGAGACACACGCACAGAGAGAACAACAAGGACCTGATAGAGACACACACAGAGAGAACAACAAGGACCTGATAGAGACACTCGCACAGAGAGAACAACAAGGACCTGATAGAGACACACGCACAGAGAGAACAACAAGGACCTGATAGAGACACACGCACAGAGAGAACAACAAGGACCTGATAGAGACACACACAGAAAGAACAACAAGGACCTGATAGAGACACACGCACAGAGAGAACGACAAGGACCTGATAGAGACACTCGCACAGAGAGAACAACAAGGACCTGATAGATACACTCGCACAGAGAGAACAACAAGGACCTGTTAGAGACACACGCACAGAGAGAACGACAAGGACCTGATAGAGAGACACACACAGAAAGAACAGCAAGGACCTGATAGAGACACACGCACGGAGAGAACGACAGGGACCTGATAGAGACGCTCGCACAGAGAGAACAACAAGGACCTGATAGAGACACACGCATGGAGAGAACGACAAGGACCTGATAGAGACACATGCACAGAGAGAACGCAAGGACCTGATAGAGACACATGCACAGAGAGAACGACAAGGACCTGATAGAGACACACGCATGGAGAGAACGACAAGGACCTGATAGAGACGCTCGCACAGAGAGAACAACAAGGACCTGATAGAGAGACACACACAGAGAGAACAACAAGGACCTGATAGAGACACTCGCACAGAGAACGACAAGGACCTGATAGAGACACACACAGAAAGAACAACAAGGACCTGATAGATACACTCGCACAGAGAGAACAACAAGGACCTGTTAGAGACACACGCACAGAGAGAACGACAAGGACCTGATAGAGAGACACACACAGAAAGAACAGCAAGGACCTGATAGAGACACACGCACGGAGAGAACGACAAGGACCTGATAGAGACGCTCGCACAGAGAGAACGACAAGGACCTGATAGAGACACATGCACAGAGAGAACGACAAGGACCTGATAGAGACACACGCACAGAGAGAACGACAAGGACCTGATAGAGACACACGCATGGAGAGAACGACAAGGACCTGATAGAGACGCTCGCACAGAGAGAACAACAAGGACCTGATAGAGACACTCGCACAGAGAACGACAAGGACCTGATAGAGACACATGCACAGAGAGAACGACAAGGACCTGATAGAGACGCACGCACAGAGAGAATGACAAGGACCTGATAGAGACACACGCATGGAGAGAACGACAAGGACCTGATAGAGACGCTCGCACAGAGAGAACAACAAGGACCTGATAGAGAGACACACACAGAGAGAACAACAAGGACCTGATAGAGACACTCGCACAGAGAACGACAAGGACCTGATAGAGACACACGCACGGAGAGAACGACAAGGACCTGATAGAGACGCTCGCACAGAGAGAACAACAAGGACCTGATAGAGACACACGCATGGAGAGAACGACAAGGACCTGATAGAGACACATGCACAGAGAGAACGACAAGGACCTGATAGAGACACCCGCACAGAGAGAACGACAAGGACCTGATAGAGACACTGGCACAGAGAGAACGACAAGGACCTGACAGAGACACACGCACAGAGAGAACGACAAGGACCTGATAGAGACACACACACAGAGGGAACAACAAGGACCTGATAGCGACACTCGCACAGAGAAAGACAAGGACCTGATAGAGACACACGCACGGAGAGAACGACAAGGACCTGATAGAGACACTCGCACAGAAAGAACAACAAGGACCTGATAGAGACACACGCACAGAGAGAACGACAAGGACCTGATAGAGACACTCGCACAGAAAGAACAACAAGGACCTGATAGAGACACACGCACAGAGAGAACAACAAGGACCTGATAGAGACACACGCACAGAGAGAACGACAAATACCTGATAGAGACACACGCACAGAGAGAACGACAAGGACCTGATAGAGACACTCGCACAGAAAGAACAACAAGGACCTGATAGAGACACACGCACAGAGAGAACAACAAGGACCTGATAGAGACACTCGCACAGAGAGAACGACAAATACCTGATAGAGACACACGCACAGAGAGAACGACAAATACCTGATAGAGACAAATGCACAGAGAGAACAACAAGGACCTGATAGAGACACACGCACAGAGAGAACAACAAGGACCTGATAGAGACACACGCACAGAGAGAACGACAAGGACCTGATAGAGACACACGCACAGAGAGAACAACAAGGACCTGATAGAGAGACACACACAGAGAGAACGACAAATACCTGATAGAGACACACGCACAGAGAGAACAACAAGGACCTGATAGAGACACACGCACAGAGAGAACGACAAATACCTGATAGAGACAAATGCACAGAGAGAACAACAAGGACCTGATAGAGACACACGCACAGAGAGAACAACAAGGACCTGATAGAGACACACGCACAGAGAGAACGACAAGGACCTGATAGAGACACACGCACAGAGAGAACAACAAGGACCTGATAGAGAGACACACACAGAGAGAACGACAAATACCTGATAGAGACAAATGCACAGAGAGAACAACAAGGACCTGATAGAGACACACGCACAGAGAGAACGACAAATACCTGATAGAGACACACGCACAGAGAGAACGACAAGGACCTGATAGAGACACACGCACAGAGAGAACAACAAGGACCTGATAGAGACACACGCACAGAGAGAACGACAAGGACCTGACAGAGACACACGCACGGAGAGAACGACAAGGACCTGATAGAGACACACGCACAGAGAGAACGACAAGGACCTGATAGAGACACTCGCACAGAAAGAACAACAAGGACCTGATAGAGACACACGCACAGAGAGAACAACAAGGACCTGATAGAGACACTCGCACAGAGAGAACGACAAATACCTGATAGAGACACACGCACAGAGAGAACGACAAGGACCTGATAGAGACACACGCACAGAGAGAACAACAAGGACCTGATAGAGACACACGCACAGAGAGAACGACAAGGACCTGATAGAGACACACGCACAGAGAGAACGACAAGGACCTGATAGAGACACACGCACAGAGAGAACAACAAGGACCTGATAGAGACACACGCACAGAGAGAACGACAAGGACCTGATAGAGTGTGAGAGGTGCTGTTTCGTGAGCTCAAGCACAAAGATTGTCCCAATTGTCCTCGTTTTGTCCTTTTTCAGGATCTCCTGACAGGCCAGACATGTTTCTCTGAGCAAAGTCGTCTGAACCACCCACAATGCACTGGGTCAAACACTGCACCCTTCACATGTCTTTAGTGTCCTCTGAAGAGAATCCAGCATCAACAGTAACAGATCCAGATCCCCTGAACTCAGATCAGCAGCTCCCCGGCTTGAGCAACAGAAGCAGTCCCAAAGCAGGAGCCGTTTCTCACAGATTCTCAGTCAGTGATCTTCACTTTCTCAATCTCAACGATAACAAGACTTCATTCTGGACTCGTTCCAATCCGCTCTGACTGAAACCCATCAAACACACCAGATCAACATCAGCTCCACTTACTCCCCCTTCCAGAGTTTAGTACATCAAATTAAAACAAGAAATCTTGCCTCAGCTTTATTTTATTTTTATTAACAAAAAGAGGTTTATGGTTTTAATTTGAGTTTCAGTTTTAGTTAATCATGATAACCATCAAGGATGAATTAAAGTCACAGTGAAGACATTTATGTTACAAAAAGTTTCTATTTCAAATAAATGCTGTTCTTCTGAACTTTCTGTTCATCTGTGAATCCTGAAAAATAAAATGCATCACAGTTTCCACAAAAGTATTGTGCAGCACAACTGTGTTCAACACTGATGATAATCAGAAATGTTTCTCGAGCTATAAATCATCATATTTTCATGATTTCTGAAGATCATGTGACACTGAAGACTGGAAGAATAATGCTGAAAATATAGCGGAGCATCACAGAAATAAATTACACTTTAACACAGATTCACACAGAAAACAGTGGTTTACATTAGAATAATATTTCACTGTTTATACTGTATGGTTGATCAAATAAATGCATCCCTGCTGAGCAGAAGAGACTCCTCAAATGTTTGAATAATACTGTCTGTGTGATTTTAGGAATAATCCTAGATTGTAAGTGATTTGTGTGAATGAGAGTGTTTGGTGAATGAGAGACAATGAATATAAAAGAGCTTGGAGGTTTACAGTGGTGTGTTTGAGGATCTGATCTGATCTCAGAAGACACGTGGAGTATCAACCCTGACTCAGAAACATCTCAGGAGAAATAAAACAGACATAAATGAGTCATTTCACATGCCATCTGGACACACACACACACACACTCTCGTGTCCCGTCAGGTTTGGGTGTCCCTGAGGGTCCTGGCTCCAGATGGTCTGACGGGACAGAGCGAGAGCCGCACTGGACGCTCCAGATTGGAGGAACAGATGGATTCAGATACGTTCAGCTGGACCTTCTGCTCCTCGGTCCTGAAGAAAACCAGCTCCAGACGAACACTAACTCTGATCAGACGTCTGCTCACTTCCTGATCGATCAGACTCTAATGCTCAGTGTTGAGCTAGGAAAGATTACAAGCCCATCATGTGTTTAAACACCACATTCTCTTCTGTTCGGTGTGTGATTTCAGTGTAATGCAGTGATGCAGCACAGATAATAAACTCAGCTGAAGTTAGAGAACGAGCAACAGAAGCTGATATATCGCCTGTGGTGACAGAAAGAGCTGTGTTTAAACCCTTAAAGAGTGAATCAGTGTGTCATCGACTCGTGCCAAAACCACATCAGCTGCAATTACAAGTGTGTGAGCTGAAGCCACAGGCAGCCGCAGCTCTTCACTGGAGTGTGTGTGTGTGTGTGTGTGTGTGTCTGAGAGAGAGAGAGAGAGAGACGCTCAGTGCTACTTGATAACGGTTTTCTACTAATTACGATCAAATGACCCAAATGTTCCCGCAGGAGACTGGAGATCAGTTTAGAGTCAAATATTACATCATGTAATCTTAAAAAAAATCACTTGAAGTTCAATTTAGTATAATTCGGCTTCCTTACAATCAATTTTAACCAGCATCCTGTTTGACATCTCAGATCAAATTATGTTCTATTTAATGTAAATGGCCATTTGTTTAATACAGCATGGCGATATTTAATAGCATAAAATGCACAAACACATGAAGCGCTGCACTGTTTTATATCTGTCCAGTCAGAGCAGATCTATCAGTCCTCATGAATCAAATCACTTTGGCAACTTAATAAAAAAACTAACAAAAAAACCTCAGGTATAGACTGGTAAATAAACAAGCAAAAAACACAATAAATGAATAAATAAATGAAACCAGTAGATTGATAGACAAACACTGTAGCATATATATAAGTGCACTTAACAGCAAATATTTCGCACTTTCTTGAAATTAAACATTATGTCGTTATTCTATTAATTATTTTTGTTATATTACATAATTTTATTTCTGACTACATTTCTTATCGCATTAAGTATTTCATTGCACATTATAATGTGTATGTTTGTGTGCATGAGCAATGAAATCTAAATTTTGATTTATAGAAAGACAGATAAAATAAAAAATCTGATGCCACTACCGTTGAAAACGCAGATCCAGTAACTATTCTAGATCCTGTTGGTCCTCGAAAGCACAGCACATCATCCTGATTCACTCTAAACAGGTCTCAAACCAGCAGAAAGCCACTGAATCAGACGAGAGCTGTCTGCGTGAATGCAGTGCAGTGTTTGTGGATGCTCAAACTGTTATGAAGCGTGTCAACACTGTCTGTGAGTGAACACCAGAGCTCTGGATCTGGAGAAGATGAAGCTGGCAAGAGCATCACCACCGCATCAGCTTGCTCCTGTTGCCTGGCAACTGCTGTGTTTCTACCATCAGCACCAACCAACACGACTGGAGCATCACCAACTGATTCTGAGACGCTGAACATGCAGATAAATGCACACATTCTATATTAATGCAGCAGGTTGCTTATCAACAGTAAACATCTACTAGTGATAACTATACTGTCATCCACACCAGCACATGATTTGTTTGTTTATAATAAGCATGCACTGGGAGGGTTGCAAAAAAAAAAAATGCTCCTTTTATATACATTTATGTAAATGACTAGTAAATTGAATCAGTTCATTGAAACAAACTGTCCAAAAGAACCAGTTCACAGAAAAGAATCAGATTTCCCCGTTTGTCAGAAGCTCTGGATTACAGTAATAATGCTGTAAATAATGTTTCTTGCACAGACTGATCGTTTCACTTCATAAGACCTCGATATATCATCAGGAGCCATGGGGATTCATCTGGTGTTGTCTGATGTGCTTTTTCGACTCTGCATTTTGTGAATCACCAAGGACCACGGTATCAGCTAAAAATCTTCTTTACTGTTCACCTGAAGAAGAAAAGTCACCTACATCTCGGATGATCTGAGAGTGAGTAAATGAACAGCTAACTGTCTGATGAAAACTTACTAGAAGCAGAACAATGTGACCAGCAGATAGTAAACTCTAATATACAGTACAACACTTTAATCTGCATCAGCACACACACACTCACACCCTTCACACACACACACACACACACACACACTCCTCAGGGCCTGCTTCATTTCTAAGAGTCAGAAACATCAACATGACCACTGCTTCTACTCTCTCTCTCTCTCTCACACACACACACACACACACAAACACACACAAACAGAAAATAAAAGAAAAGAAAAGAAAGTGCATAGAATCAGTTTTACGTGCTTTAGAGAAAGACCCATTACAAATCAATTCATATCCAGTAATATCACTGATTTATCTGCACTGATGCTGTCAGATGAGAATAAAACTCACTGATTTGCCCTTATATAAACTTTTTGTTTTGATTTTATAATTTTTTTTGTACATTTTAAAATGGCATTCAAAAGCAACAAAACAATTAAAATAAATAAAATTAAATATATTAAATAAAATTTAATATAAATTATAAATAAATATGATATGCAGAACTTTTTCAAAAATAACAAATAGAACAGATGTGTTCATTATTAACGTTATCAAAACCGTGTAAGGTTGTTTCAGAAAGTGGCATGCATATATAATTAGCCTTATCATTCTACCTGAAGCAAAACTATGTAACGTCTAGTGTCGAACCTAAACTCGCATGAAAACACGTTAAGAGGTGTTGTCTACGTGATGCCACTAGAAAAGGTCCAGGATTTCCGTATAGCCACTTAAAAAAGCGTGAGGACACATAACAACTTAGTTTTGTGTCAGAACTTTACACTTTCATTTAGTGTTGTCAAAAGACCCAGTACTTCGGTACCAAGTCGGTACTAAAAAAATGTAAATGTGACGGTACCAGGTTTCTTTAAGTACCGGTAGTACCGAGGTCCCGTTCAAACCCGGTTCAGCGCTATGATTTCCGCGAAGCAGAAAACGAGGACGAGGATGGAATCTCAAAATCCAGTCATGAAAATGAAACTTACATTTTAATATGGACAGTCATGGAATTTGTCAAAGTTAGCATAAATGAATCAAATCAAATCTCCATATGGAACAGTATCTGTAAATGTTAAGCCGCAAAAGTTGTTTGAAATATGAATCTGTGTTCTGCTCGTCTCTGTGTGAATTAATGAATGACAGAGACGTGCGGGTTTGTTTACTACATAAACTGAAGCGCGTGACGCTTGCATTAATGTCAGCATCTGAGCTTCAGAGTTCTCTCTCCATCAAGCGATCTGAACTTTTCAGTTCATCTCAATGGACGCACAGCGCACCTGTATTTGATGCTCTGTAAACTCTGTGTGAAGGAGCACGACTCACCGTCGCTTTACTGATAGCGCTGTTTCTCACACATGCAAAGAGAGAGAGAGCGAGAGTCTTACCACGCTGAATCGACACGCTATATGTAAACTATTCTTTGTTGTCTTCTCCTGTCAAAATAATGGAGTTCATTTAGAATTATTCATATTCATTTTACAACAAGCAGAAGACATACCGGTTTCTCCGGTAGTGGGCGGAGCTAATGCGCAAATGGCAATTTCATTGGCTGGCGCTGATCTCTTACTGTCCCTGTTTTGATTTCAGCAAATCAGTTTGACCGAACGCAGACAACGTGATTAATATTCATGAACACAGCAGCTCATCAATCCATAGTGCATTGTATATACATTAGCATGATATTAGAATTAGTAGTAGTATTATCTTTTAATAATAATTAATATGATCTATTACAATTTTTTTTACAGAAACCCTCAATGACCAAAAATATCTTAAGCATCACCACCAGTCTTAAGTTCAGTTAAAATGACAAATATGCATTCATTAGGCCTAAAAGTTAATTTTTACATAAAGGCATTGTGCTAGAAATATTACTATTATTTAGTAAAATGTATGTGATACTGCTACTACTGTTGAAAACATTTATAAAACTTTATTTTTTAAAGAGAATAAATCACAATATTTCTTCCATGTTTTAATTTGAATAGCAAATCCCCTTTATTTACCAAAAATAAAATGTTTAAATTTAATAAATTAAAAGACAAATTTGGGTGAAACTTGTTCACTGTTTTTCATAATTATATAACTTGTTGAAAAACTTTAAACACAATTGTAAATAAGTATAAAGAATGGCATTGGTTTTATTTTTAGTGCTAAAAAGTTATTTTTTTTAATTAGCATATTTTTGTGTTTTGCTTTGGTACCGAAATTGGTACCGAGAACCATAGATTTTCACTGGTATCGGTACCGAATACTGAAATTTTGGTACCGTGACAACACTACTTTCATTCATAAATTCTCCCCGTCTGTGTTTGCGAAACGATTGAATCGCGGAATCCAGTCAAATCTTGCTGTATAAAGCAGAACGTCACGGAATTTGGCTATTTTTGAATGAATACATCTACATTAGGGCTATAAAATGAATCAAATATCGATATGGACTAGTGTATATGAATATTAAAGTTAAAAGAGACTACAATTGTTCTACGCGTCTCTGGGAATGAGTGCTCAATATGTGCATTTTTGTCATTCAGATACACACGATGTTCGCAGTGTTTTCCCCCACGCCGACTCCGCCCTCGCCACGCCCCCAGCTATGACTAGATGCCGACTGTATCTATACTCAAGAAGAGGATTCAAGTAAGAGAACATTGACAAGACAGTTGGTCTGTGTACATTTTGATCATTTCGTTTTATGGCTTCAATATTTCATTCGCACTTGTGGGCGGAGCTGAAATGCTGCTTTCATCTGATTGGTCGAATCGCTCCACCTTCAGCTCGGTCTTTTCATTCTTTCAGACAGAATAAGAGTCAGTGCGAGTGAAGCACTGTAATGTGTGAAACCACCGCTCACTGTTAATTAACTTAATTTTTGGGAAGGTAAGTCTGGCCAGTTATACAGCAACACGAGTCAGACGAGTCTGAAGATCTGAGCTGAATTTGGTGAAACATTAAAGTTCTAGTCTGTGTCAATTACTCTCATAATAATTAATAATAATAATGTTACCCGTATTTTTTGGACTAAGTCGCACCTAAGTATAAGTTGCATCAGTCCAAAAATAAGAGAAAACATTACCGTCTCCAGCCACGAGAGGGCGCTCTATGTGTTCAGTGTAGACTACAGGAGCACTGAGCAGCATAGAGCGCCCTCTGGCGGCTGGAGACGGTAATGTTTTCTCTTGGTTCATTTCTCTTGGTTCATTTCAAATTAATTTTGATAAATAAGTCGCACCTGACTGTAAGTCGCAGGACCAGCCAAACTAAGAAAAGAAGTGCGACTTATAGTCCGGAAAATACGGTAAATATATGTTTTCTTTCTCAAGCCCAACAAAGAAGACTAAAAGAGAAACATCATTCAATTCAGTATGTAATAAAACTAATATTACTAATTTATTTCAGAAATGTAACTATATTAATTTTTACAATTATTTATTAATGTCACACACACATACCTAGTGCCTTATGACTTAAAATATGAGAGTGGTAAATGTTACAGACAAGGAACTGTTCAGTCTATTATTGATTTTTATTTCCACTTCACTTTTTTTCAAAGAGACAGAACTATTTGCACTGTATTTATCAGTGGGACAATATTCATACAATACTACAACCTAGAAATAATTTGCAGGTCTCAGCAGCACGAATTATGTGCCCAGCTACATCTGATTTAAATATTATGCTTATTAAAAGTGAGCGGTGGTTTCAGACATTATTACAGTGCTTCACTCTCACTGACTCTTATTCTGCCTGAAAGAATGAAAAGACCGAGCTGAAGGTGGAGCATTTCGACCAATCAGATGAAAGCAGCGTTTCAGCTCCGCCCACAAGTGCGAATGAAATATTGAAGCCATAAACCGAAATGATCAAACCGTACACAGACCAACTGTCTTGTCCATGTTCTCTCACTTGAATCCTCTTGAGTCTCTTGACCTTCATATTTTATTCTTTTATAGTTTGTTCATTTGTATTTCAGTTTTAGTTTAGGATATTTTAGTACTTCAAGTTAGCTGAAATAAAAAAACTTTTTATATTTTATTTCATTTAAAAAAATTATTTTTTCTTTTTTGTTTATTGTTTGTTAAGTTTCAGTTTTGGTTCTCTATAATTAAAAGGTCTGCTGTGAAGATGCTTTGAAACGATCTGCATTATTAAGTGCTATAGAAATGAATGAATTAATTGCATTAGTTTAATCATTAGTGTGAGTTTCCAGACCAACCCTGAGCTGGATGTCAGGCCCGCACAAGCGCTGTAATGAATAATACATATATTCATATTTACAGACTGCAGGAATGACATTTCAGCTGGAATCGTCCAATGAGACGAGAGATTCTCCCACACAGCGTAACCATAGCGACTGCAGACACAGGTTGATGATGTCATCGGTGACATCACTCTTCTCACATCTGATCAGATCAACAAGAAACTCACCAAATCCAGTGAAGAAGATTCTTTATTTATTCATTTATTTCTACATATTTTAGATGACAACAGCAATGAAAATACTTAAATACTCTAATTTAATTATAATAAAATAAATACAAGTTTGTATTTTTGCTATACAGTATTTTTACTCAATAGCAGAACAAAATATTTTATTATACATATTTGTTATGATATTTATAACTACTTACAAATATAAGTAATTAAAATAATTAAAAATATTTTTGCTATACAGAACCTTTATAGAATTCAAGATATGAGCACAAAAAATAAATAATTCTCTTATATTTATATCATATGATATAGTTTAGTGACATCACACCAGCAAGAGTGCTGCTTTTCCCCGAGATCTGCACGACTGCAAATGAGATTCTGCTTTACAACAGTTCAATAAACCAGAAGGTCATGTTGTGTTACATTCTGGACATGATATTGCCTTTTTTGATCAATTTCACAAATGAAAATAGTTCAATCAAAGCCACAGCGGAACTGTTGAGTATCTCTGATCAACACACAGCACTGATTTGTTACTGAATGAATCCATGGTTTTAATGAATCAAGTGAGTCAATGATTCAGTGACTCGTTTATAAAGACAGTCACTTGTTTTGTTTCAGAACGAATCAGCTGTTTGAACGAATCGAGTGAGTCAATGATTCAGTGACTTGCTTTGTTTAATACGGAGCCCCGCACGTGGCATTTATTACTAGCTATTATTTATGCGATGCTGCATATGTTATATTTAAAGCTACTTTTTTGTAATAATTATTTCATGATTTTCTCATGTAACCCAATGATGATTAAATTATTTATTTATTTATTTATTCTTGGTTTTTTTTTGGGGGGGGGGGGGGGGGTCACAGCCTAAATTGATGTGTGATTAATTTGAAATGAATTACATTAATTAATCAGTAATCATGTAATTAAATAGATTTTAAAAACTGAATGGCTTAATCTACATCAGTGAGTGAGAAATATCTCCAACTGAGACACTTTTGTCTTTAGTTACACAGATCCATCTCAGAGGATCTTTCCATAAACACACACACACACAGAGACACACACAGACACACACACACACACACACACACACAGACACAGACACACACAGACACACACACACACACACACACACACACACACACACACACAGACAGACACAGACACACACACACACACACACACACACAGACAGACACAGACACACACACACACACACACACACACACACACACACACACACACACACACACACACACACACACAGACAGACACAGACACACACACACACACACACACACAGACAGACACAGACACACACAGACACACACACACACACACACACACACACACACACACACACACACACACACACTGTGATTGTAACTGTTTCTCTCCTCGACAGATCAAACAGTGTGGGGGAAATCGGATCTCCAGCCTCCACAGGAAATGATTCTCAAGCACAGATGATTCATCACCGGAAGATTCAAACCACCACTGCTTCAGAGCACATTCACATCTGAGACACTACTTACTATTACAATCATCCCTACAGTAACTATGCAGCTGTTTTATTACACCGCCATCATAAAAAAAAAGACATTTAAGAAATTAAAACAGAACAGATCAGATCTCCTGTGAGATGTTCTTTCCACATCAACCGGTTCTCTGCACGTTTCTAACTGTCTTCATTTTACACACACACACACACACACACACACACACACACGCATGCGCACACACACACGCACGCATGCACACACACAGACACACACAGCTCTTATGTAACACTGCGAGTGGTTTCTCTGGCTGACCTCACCGTGCTTCGACATCCACCTGATTAAAACCTGCAGCTCAACCCATTAGTGTCCTGCGGTCTCCTCATCTTCCCCACGGACCGACCGCATTCCTGCTCTCTTCTGAGAGGAAACATCTGAACACTTCCAGAGCAGAGCTGGCCAGAGCTGTGTCTCACACAGACGCACGCACACACACTCACACACACACTCTGTCTCTCTCTCTCTCTCACACACACACACACACACACATACACACACACTGTCTCTCTCTCTCTCACACACACACTCACACTCACACACACACACACACACACACTGTCTCTCTCTCTCTCTCTCTCTCTCTCACACACACACACAAACACTCTCTCACACACACACATTCACACACACACACACACACACACACTCACACACACACAGACACAGACACACGCACACACACACACACACACACTCACACACACACACACACACTGTCTCTCTCTCTCTCTCTCTCTCACACACACACACACACACACTCTCTCACACACACACAGACGCACGCACACACACACACACACACACTCTGTCTCTCTCTCTCTCTCACACACACACACACACACACATACACACACACTGTCTCTCTCTCTCTCACACACACACTCACACTCACACACACACACACACACACACTGTCTCTCTCTCTCTCTCTCTCTCTCTCACACACACACACAAACACTCTCTCACACACACACATTCACACACACACACACACACACACACTCACACACACACAGACACAGACACACGCACACACACACACACACACACTCACACACACACACACACACTGTCTCTCTCTCTCTCTCTCTCTCACACACACACACACACACACTCTCTCACACACACACATTCACACACACACACTCACACACACACAGACACACGCACACACACACACACACACACACTCACACACACATATCTTCATGTGTTACAGTTGCATTCAGCAGATCACAGCTTGACGGTAAATATAGATACATTTTGTGATATTTGTTACATTTAAATATTGTAGATTTCTGTTTCAAATAAAAGCTCTTCTTCTGAACTTTCTGTTCATCTGTGAATTCTGAAAAATGAAATCCAACACAGTTTCCACAGAAATATTGAGCAGCACAGCTGTGTTCAACATAATAATAATCAGAAATGTTTCTTGAGCAGTAAATCATCATATTATTCTGATTTCTGAAGATCACTGGAGAGTGGTTGCTCCTCCGCAGTCTTTGTTTTGCTCCTCTCTGCTCTCTGTGGTGATTCATTATTCTGCTGTCCGTTTTCTATCTGGTTAGAAACTCTCTGCTCATTTCTATAATCACAATAGTGTTTGTGTGTCAGGGTTGACCTCTGACCCCCGTGGCTGAAGCCCCGCCTCCTCCTGACCTCAGACCTCTGCACCTCTCAATCGATGCTGATCAATCAGGAAATTTGAAGTTTACCATCTAATTATTGATTAGATTAATTATTATACTAATAATTACTTTTATTAGTAACACCTAGTTTTCATTTATACTTTGCATGCACTTTATACCTGAACCGTTTGCATAGAAACCATGAACAGTATTTTTCTTAAAGGAACAGTTCACCTAAAAAATGATACTTTGCTGAATGGGTGCCGTCAGAATGAGAGTCCGAACAGCTGATAAAAACATCACAATAATCCACAGCACTTCAGTCCGTCAGTTTTATCAGCTGTTTGGACTCTCATTCTGACGGCACCCATTCACTGCAGAGCATCCATTGATGAGACACTGATGCAATGCTACATTTCTACAAACCTGATGAAGAAACAAACTCATCCTGATCTCAGCTGAACTGAGGGTGAACACATTTCCATCAAATATATACTATTTGGTGCAATATTCCTTTAAGATGCACTTAAAGTGAAATGATGATCGCTGCAGAAACACACTGATATCAAGCACAGACAGTATAACAGCGTTCACCAACGTCACTGACACTAGTTACAGTGAAATGTACACGATGCTCAGAATAAACAATGTGTTTCAGTCATACAGTTAGATTAAAACAGTCGTTCGTATTTCTCCAGCACGAGTCAAACTAAACACTAATGATGCTTCATCCTCGGGGAGAGTCCCAGCACTTCCTGTCATGTTGGCATGGTTACTTCCCATTAAGACAGGAAGAGGAACGAGCAGCAAGCCGATCAGCAGACCTGCACCAACATTCATTTCATTTATCAGTCTGAATGAATCATTCATCCCCTCCGTTTATTTCCCTCAAAGTGACTCTAATCGTTCTTCATGAGTCTGTGTGGCTGAACTGGCTGAAGCTTTGTGTCAGGCTCTATTCAGCAGAAATAACTGACTGACATAATCCTGCTCATCTGTAGTTCATGAATCAACAGATTCTGGTTTTGCATTAAATCATGGAGAAGTCTATAAGTCTGAGTTTCTTGCATTATTTTCTTCATCCTATAGAAGATGAAAGACAAACAAACAATACAGCATAAATATAGACGAGCTCATGTGTTTTACAGCACCGCTGCACTCATTAGGAATTATTTTTTTATATTTATTAATTATTATTATTATTATTTATTTTATGTTTAGCATTGTTAATTTAATATATTTTATAATATTATTTGTATTATTATTTAATATATTGCATATATAGTATTATTTATTATTTAAATATTATTATTATATTAGTGGTTTATTTAATATATTAATATTATTTATTTATTTACTCATTATTATTTTACTTTTAATAAAACTTTTAATAATAATACTATATGAATAACAAATATAAATGAAATAATAATACATATTTATTAATTTTTATATATATATATTACAGTACACATTAATAATAAATAATTACTACATATTAAAATAAAAAAAACAACAATAATAATAATTCTAATAATATACTAATATTGTTTTACAGCACTGCTTATATAAACAAGCCAAACGTCTAAGCAGACTGATGTGAATCCTGCACAGCCCCGCGTGTCACTGGACACAAAGGAGGCGTTTGATGTGTCCTTTTACTGCAATGAATCAGAGCAGACTCTCAGGAATACTGAGGACGAGCGTCGTGTGTCCAAACACCAAACACACAGCTGTAAAGAGCTGATAGAGCGGCTCTCACACACACACAAACACATTCTGCTGCTCAAACACTGAGTGTTAATGACTGCAGCAGAACATCTCACACACACACACACACACACGACTGAAACGCATGCACTGGACACCGCTTCAAATCAAAGCAGACACATGCATATTCCAGCTCTTATTCATCTGTGCATGTTATTCCAGATTAATTTCATTCACTTATTCAGCATTTTATTCATCATAGGCTAATTTCGAGATCAAAGACCACAACACGAGCGAGCGCTGCATCAGCACTGGAAAGATTAGTCAGCCTCACTACTTTTAATGAAGATGATGTGCGTTTAATTTTTTCGTGGTCCAGGCTAATGGAACACAAGTTGGATGTTTAAGCATCATCATTATTGAGACTAAACTGCACAGTTCTTCTCAATTATAATATCAAACCCTCTAAAGTAAGCAAAGGCTGCAGTCATGTCTGTCTGTCATATCTGACTATAACTCGACATAAAGACCGTAACACGTTCTCACACATTTACTATTTTAACAGTTTGGGAGGAGCAATATTTACATGCATTGTTTCAACAACCAGATGCTTTTACACTTGTCCAGTTTCACCAGGAATGTGTCCCAGAACACCTCCTGAAGCGGTTTGAGTGATCGGATTTAAATCAGTCTCAAAAGCGTTTCAGAGGGCATTTACACCTTTTCACCATTAAATAGTATCAGAGAAAACACACGGAGTGACCAAGTGTAAACAGGCCTTAAAATAACATTCAGTTTACAAAAAAACACGTGATTAAAAACACTCCTGATCAATGCTATAAACACAGAGAGAAGAATGAGTGCTCCATGTCATCTGACAATCACTGAAACAACAGCAAACAAACAACAACAACAAGAGCAACAATGGCAACAGCATCAAACAAACAATAAACAACAAACAACAACAACCATGACAAAAACAATAAACAACAACAACCATGACAACAACATTAAACAAACAATAAACAATAACAAACAACAACAACCATGACAACAACATCAAATTAACAACAACTACATGAACAACAACAGCACCAACAACCATGACAACATCAAACAAAAAATAAACAACAACCAAAAACCAACAACTGCAACAACAACAACCATGACAACAACAAACAACAAAAGCAACAACGGCAACAACACACAACCATGACAACATCAAACAAAAAATAAACAACAACCAAAAAACAACAACAATAAAAGCAACAACAACAACCATGACAACAAACAAAAAATAAACAACCAAAAAACAACAATGGCAACAACAACAACAACCATGACAACAACAAACAAAAAATAAACAACAACAACAAAAGCAAAAGCAACAACGGCAACAACAACAAACAAAAAATTAACAACAACCAAAAAACAACAACAACAATAAAAGCAACAACAACAACCATGACAACAAACAAAAAATAAACAACAACAAAAACAGCAACGACAACAACCATGACAACAACAAACAAAAATAAACAACAAAACAACAACAACAAAAACAACAACGACAACAACCATGACAACAACAAACAAAAAATAAACAACAAAAGCAACAACAGCAACAACAACAACAACATGACAACAACAAACAAACAAGTAATAAACAACACCAAAAACAACAACAGGCTCGATAAGAAACAAAAAATGATTTTAGTACGTCAACTTGAACTTATTTCAGTGAATTTTGAGAATTTTCAGTGAATTATAAGAAATATTTTTGTGCATTAAAATAAATACATTCATGTACAGTTTTATTATCAAAAAATATAAATATATATATATATATATATGTACTGTATTTATTTTATTTAAAAAAAATTATCATATATATATATATATATATATATATATATATACACGCATCTGTGTATGTGTGAGTGTTCTGGAGAACAGTAATTAGTGAAGCTGTTAGTCTGTGATCTGTAGCCGGTGTTTAAGAGCCGCTCTTGTGTTTCCTACATGAGCTAATGAGTGTTGTGTTACTGTCTCTGAACAGCACAGAAACAGAGCAAACCATCTCAGCGGTTTCCTTCAGGACCGGCTTTATTTACTCTGAGACCACGACTGAGACGCTAGTGTCTGGAGGGACCTGGAGACGTTCACCTTCTGAGATGTGTGTGAGTGAGAAATGTGTTCAGTGCAATTACACAGAGACAGACGAGGAATGCTGGAGGAGTGAAAGTACTGCGCTGAGATCAGTGACTCTTCACCAGCGATGAGAGACAATATCAAACTCTAATGAAGGTTTAGAGCTGAAGAGCTTGATGCAGAATCTTCCCTTACACTAATGTCTTATCTCACTCCTCAAGCTAATGATACACATCTCCTCCTCATGCTTAAAAAATATAATAATGATCACAATAAAAATAATAGGCAATAACTTGCATAGTTTATAGTGAATAACACGTATACACACAGTATATTTAATAAAAAGTAATGTTCATATTTCAGCAGTCAGTTGCCTCAGCTGTGCTTTACTCAATCAATGCAGTCACAAAAGTGTCAACTAGTGCTAAATAATTCAGTCTGACATTTCACAGCACTTTGAAGAAGGAAACTCAAAATTAATAGACTCCAGAGGTTTAAATGATCACCTCAGCTCAGTTCATATAACATATAACGTAAACATATAATGCTTTTCAGTAGATGTTAACTATTATAGACACAGAGCACTGTATGGTCAGTGTATGGTCATTGAATGTCTTAAATGTGACATCAAATGACATTATTAAATCACAAACATTACTGAACACTGGTTGATCGATGATTGATTTCAGTTCTGATGTTGGTTTGTGTTTATTTGCTGCTGTAACATAGTAAAGAGGACGAGCCGATCGCTTCACTACAGCATCTGTTAGCACACATTAAAGAGCAGCAAAAACACATTTAGTTTTAAAAACAGAATTTGAAAGCTGAGACTTTGTTTCATATCAAAAGTAACAAAGCACAAATGTTATAGCAATTATTGGATGGCACGAGCTAACAATGTTTCCATCTGATGCATCCACTGAAAACAGCACAGATCGATTCTTGGGATTTAAGAACTGATTTCAGTAATTTTTTTAATGGATTTTAAAGTGTTGTGTGTTAATGGTGGGAATGATACTTAGAGCAGCTACAGGAATCAGACTGTCAAAACAGAGCAGAAATCCAGAGAGATTTGTTCCGATAAAGACCACAACATCGGTCGTAATAACAGGCTGAATGTTTCACAGTACATCACATTACATCCAAATCACATTCTGAACACTCAGTAGACATGTATGCTGTCTAGGGGTCGACCGATATGTGTTTTTCAGGGCTTATGCCGATACCGATTATTACAGATCAAGTAGACCGATATTTTGAAATTACATTTGCGTCTGGTGTAAAAATGAAGATTAATGGCAAAATTGAGGAATAACAAGGGCTCTGACAAAAACTTTTTTTAAATGCTTTTGAATTATTTTATCTGCTAATCGGTTTGAAAATGACCAATACGATAACCATAAAATGCTTAATATCGGCTCCGATAATCGGTCGACTCCTAATGCTGTCCACTTCATGCAAACATCTAAATGAATTAAATAAACAATACTAAGTCATAAAAGAATGAAGGTCTGTGTTCAGTTCAATAAACGGTGACTGAAAGCTCTAGGGAGTATCAGAGCCCAGATTTCAATGGAAGTCTATGGGATTTGATCAAGTCGAAACAAGATGAAGGTTTTTAGCATCAGCTTGAGTTGCATTTTAAAATACTGGTCTCTATTTGTGATTTTTAAAAGCCATAATGCATGTTTACAACAACAGTTTTTACAACATTTTAGGATCTGCTGCTTTGTGCAATAATAACTGTCAACCGATATTTGCTTTAAACTGCAATTAAATTCTGGTACCATATTAATTAAAGTCTTTATACTGAAAGAAAAAAAAGGTTATTTGAAGTTGTAGATAAAACTAAGTTCATTACAGTACATTTTACAGGAAAATGCTACTTCAGTCTATCTACTGTACAATAAAATCTGACATTACTGTGCTACAAACATCAGGGAAGATTTCTAAAATTAAAACCAATTTCTGAAACCATTAACACAAATTACAGCTAAATAAACATAAATATTTTTAAAATAACTAGAGCACATAAAATGACAAAACATTAAAAAATAGCATGTTTTTATTACAAAAGCTTTAATTAAAAATTTTGAAATAACAAATAAAAAAATAAGAGTTTATATATATAATATAAATATATATATATATATATATATATATATATATATATATATTCATTTTAAAATTATAACTAAATGATGCACAAGAATTACTAAAACTAGACCTGAAATAAACATTTATTAAAGCTAAATATAAAACAAATAACAAAACCACATTAGACAAATACAAAAAACCCAGCTATATTAGAAATCAATTTTAAAATTCAAGTTTAAAGATTGTTTCTTGATCGTTTATATGCTAATCTTTTTCAACCTATATAATGCATTATAAAAGTATTTTAATGCATTAATTGTCTTGTAATGCATTGTATGATCTCATGAATAATAATAAAAAGCACAGATATAATACATTATAATATTTATCTATTCATTGTTACGTCTTTAATGCATTAAAAAACAAAACAAAACAAAAGACATCAGATGCAACAATGAATCTGCAAAGATTATACTTTGTAATCTGGTAACAATTATTTATGAAAAGATGCATTACAATGTTTGATCATACCTTTATAATCTATTGCATGTAAAGATTTTAAGTAAAGGGTTACTGAAAATCTCTGCATTTTTAAGAGCAGGTCTAATGCAGGAAGTGAACGTCAGTGACCCTGTCAGAACAAAAGCTGAAGCCGCTGTCACTGACGCATTAATCACAGGGAGAACGAGACACCTCTGCTGTCAAATAGAGACAGACACACGCCTGAGAGACCTGGATAGAGCTTCAAACCCAGAAAACAACATGCAACCAGCTGCAGATGCTGATATTAATACATTCTGATGCTTGTAATGCACATCAGTGAGATCTTTCTCAGTAGAGCAGATACTGATATAAACTGATCTGAATATGAGTCTGTGCTCTTTATCTCCAGTGATGAGATGAGATGTAAATGATCCGCACATATAACACAGTGATGGAGAGCTGAAGAAATCAAGGCTCCTCAGAAGATGTGAGATGTTCTGGAGGCTTGTGAAGATCATTCCTCCGCTGAGGAACAGTGAAAGTAAAGCTTCTGGAAACAAACGCTCCTCAAAAGATCCTGAGGATCAGATTTGAGACTCTAAAACATGATTGATGGAGAATCAAGTAAAGCTGAGCTGCTTCAGTGCAGGAAGAGTTCATCTGGAGATATTGCTGACCTTATTCTGACCTTTACTTGATCACAATCAGACAAGATCTGACACGAGGAGATATTAGTGACTCTAAACTCTCAATGAGACGACAGACGGTGTGGAGGAGATCGACTGAAACAGGTTTTGATCGTGTTGATCATTTAAGAGGCCTTAGAAATGTACATATCAAATATGATTCAGAAGCTTTATAAGGTTAATTTTCCATGAAAATATCACGAGAAATTCTTACATTTTGCATCTAATAGTGGCATTTGTGTCTACTTTATTTCCAAGCACGACTTCTGAAAGGCTTTCATATCCTATCAGACTTCAGCGTCTGTATCCACAGCTTTTATTCTCTCACTGCACACTAGTGGACGATCAATACAGCTTTATAATGGCCAGTCGGATCCAGATGACCATTTCCTGCAACAGAGAATATGTGACCGCAGACACACTTTGCACACCTCGTTATATGTGCTACATCACACTTGTGGGATCTGAACCTGCCATTCATCACAATCTATACATCCATCGCTCCATGCATATGTGTTAATAGCATATTTGAGATAATTTAGCAACGCTTTCAGCTACCAATAAGTGCTTGTGCTCTCAGCTCGGTGGAACATATGTCTAAATTAATTCAGCAAATTTCCCCTCCATCAGCAGATTGTATCTGTGCCAAATGCACGCTGTTCTGTAAGTATGAATGTGAAGCATGGGCTCTGCTTTATCAGACGAGCCACAGCAAATAAACCCAAGCCAAGCATCAGTCGTGTCTCCTGCAGCGTCAGCGCTCTGTCCTGACCTGTGATCACACATCACTTCACACTTCAGTGAGTCCATGCTCCTGTGGGACTGAGGGGCGTCTGCGTGTTTGACCGCTTCAAACACAACAATAGAGCAGCACAACAATAGCAGAGCGACCGACTCAAAGAAACTAGCCATCGCTCCATGCCACGGGAAAACATCCTGCTACTATAGCAACAGTCAACCGCAGTTAGATAATAACATCACTGCAGTTCCATACAATACATACCAAGTGGAGAGTCTGAACATTATAAAATATTAAATCATGACATATTGCATCTAACTTCATCAGGAGATGATTTTAACACTACTGAAGCAGAACATATGCACACTTCATTATACAGTTCCTTCACTATTCACTACAATACATCCATTAAAGGAACAGCTCACCCAAAAATGACAAAATGCTAAAATGGGTGCCGTCAGGATAAAAGCTGATAAAAACATCAGAATAATCCACAGCACTCCAGTCCATCAGTGAACATCTGGAGAAGACAAAACCTGAAACACATCCAGCATTAAGATGATTTTAACTCAAACACATAGAGTCTATAATCCATAATAACACTTCCTCCAGTGAAAAAGTGTTCTGGTCTGAATCAGGAGAGAAATCTGCACAGATCAAACAGCGTTTAAACAGCTCTAAACAAATCTGTGAGAGACAACAGCAGATGCTTTTTCACTGGAGTGAAATTATGGATTATAGACTCTATGTGTTTGAGTTAAAATCATCTTAATGCTGGATGTGTTTCATCTTTTGTCTTCTCCAGATGTTCACTGATGGACTGGAGTGCTGTGGATTATTGTGATGTTTTTATCAGCTGTTTTGACTCTCATTCTGACGGCACCCATTCACTGCAGAGCATCCATTGATGAGACACTGATGCAGTGCTACATTTCTACAAACCTGATGAAGAAACAAACTCATCTTAATCCTGGATGGCCTGAGGAAGTGCACATTTCAGCACATTTGCATTTTTGAATGAGCTATTCTTTTGCACACTCTTAGCGTTGAAGCAAAGCCTGTAGATCTCAGATCTCCTTTACACTGGTACTGCATGTCCTCAGACCAAAAACACCTGAAAACCTTGAAGATGCATGTAGAGAATACAAGAGCAAAGCACCAGCTGCACCTGAGCAGCTCGAACATCTCTGTCTGATCTCAGATGTAAGAAACAAACTGCAGTGACGTCACCGAGCGCTGACAGCCCCTGAGTGCAGCTCAGAAAACTCCAGACTCTTTCTCACAATCTGTGCGTTGAAACGAGCTCGAGGCGCTTTAACATTCTAACATCATTATTCTGCAACGCTGACACTCAGTCTGTCCAAGACCTGAAGCTTCTGGAAGCGATGACAAACGCAATCTGAGACTGTGTTCGAACGAAAGCAGAACAAGCGCACAAACCTTGACCGGGGAGCTCCGCGTGGCGACGGGCAGATCCCGCAGCGCTGTCCCCGGAGAAGAAGCCGCCTCCCCGGCCGCGCAGCCCGTCAGCGCCGCTCTCCCTCCTCCGCTCCTCGGGCGCTGTTTCATCCCGTCCAGGAGCCGCACCAGCAGGATGTTCGCAGGCAGCTCGTCCACCGCGCAGTCCACCAGGATGCGGCACTCCGGGCAGCGCAGCTCGTGTCTGGAGCTCACGATGTTCTCCAGGCAGCGGCGGCAGAAGGTGTGCTGACAGGGCAACACTTTAGCACTGGTGTCCAGCCGCTCCAGACACACAGAGCACTCCAGCAGATCCAGCAGAGACGACTCGTCCATGGCTTCCTCTGGTACGCAACGCAGGCGTCGACGCGCAGAGTCAACTTGGCCCGCATGTGTTCATACTAGTGTACGGAGAAGCGCTCGAGACACACCGACGGAGCGCTGCTGCTCTCTCTCTCTCTCTCTCTCTCTCTCTGCGCGCTCACACACACTCACACACACGGCCACAGCTGTGAGGAACAGTGCGGTCACGCGCGCGCCATCAAGCGCGAGCCTCTTGTAGCGCGCGTTACTAGGGCAGGTTGGTTTGATCAGATCTCGATGTTGTTCTTCAGAGCCAATGTTTCCCAAACCACTGTTACTTCACTAACTGATCAGATGCACATTTAGAGAACTGGACCCTTAGCAACGCTCTAACAACGGAGTAATTTTATAAGTAAATGATTATTTTGTATATTTATGTCATGGAAACGCCTTAACAACTGCATCGCAACGCATTGCCAAATACCAGATTTTATTTTGTATTTATTGTACAGGTAAAGGACCATTTTCACGTTACTTAGAAAATCTAAACAACATCATCAACATTTTGTTTTATTTATTTATTTATTTATTCATTTATTTATTTGTATTAGGCTATACAAGATTCTATTTAGTTTTTTAATTTTATACGTACAGTCAGCCTAATATAATTTAAGTAGAAATTACATGCACAGCAGTGCTTTGATATTGATCAGCAATCAATCAATTGATTGCTGTTTGTTTCCTTCGCGTTCCTGCGGCGCCATCTGGTGGTTAGAGTTCATATCTCATGCATTCACATAAATGAGGTTTAATTAGTGGTTTAATCTGTTTATAATCCTGATGTTTCACATGCTCTGAGTAATTACATATCATCAGATCATCGTGTAATGAATGAAGAGTCAATTCAGAAAATCGCTCATGTCGTGTGTGTGATTTTAATACAGGCATCTAGCGACATCTGTTGAGTTTTTACAGAAATGACACACACTCTTGGTATGCACGAGTGCACGAAAAATCACTGTTTTGCATCTCCTGCAGTGTCTCATGTCGTGTTAAAATTGATAAGTGCTAGTTATCATCTAAAGAAGCTGCTTGAGAATGCTCTCTTTGTGTGTGAACGGAGCTGAACGCAAACAGACGGTCTGAGCTGGAGCTGGACGTGTCCCTTCCTGCCCGATTCACACAGAACCATCTGCTGCCAGCCAATCACACACGAGCAGATGAAGCTCCTCTCATTCTGACCACCCAAGAAGAGCTGAGCTGCTGCTGAAGGCCTGTGTGTGCATCAAAGAGTCCACACCCTCCACCTGAGCCTCAGCAAACATCTGTGTCTTCTGTTCAGCTGGACCTCTTTTCAATGCCTCACGCCTGTTTGTCTACTTTCTGCTTCCTATACAGAGTCAACACTTGTTACGTACAGTATAACGTTGCAGTTTTGTAGCATAACCTTCATTATTTCAAATGAAAGTGGGTCTGTTAAATACGGAAGCCTGTTTCTGCTAAAAAAAAACTAATTAATGGTTGTGACTGTTTCTCTAACAATTGAGACTTTTTTTAAATTCTGAGAAAAATTACCAGACATAACTCTGAGAGGGAACAAGTCATAGTTCTGGGTGTTTCCCTTGTAATTCTTCTCACAATGAAATGTTTTTCTCACAATTTAAATATCTCACAATTAAAATGTTTAAAAGTTCTTGCAGTTTTTTTTTCACCACAGAATAAAAACTAAAAAAAAGGTAATTGCAACTTCTTATTTCACAATTACATCTTTTCTTTCTCAGAGTTGCAGAGTTTATATCTCACAATAATATTTTTTCTCGAAATTGAAATATCTCACAACTAACTTTTTTCCTAAGAATTCTACGTTTGCATGTAACAATTAAATTTTTTTCACCACAGAATAAAAAATAAAAAAGGTAACTGCAACTTTTTATCTCACAATTCAAACTTTTTTCTCAGAATTCTTAGTTTGCATCATGCAATTCTATTCTATTTTTTTTTTCCGTTTAAATATCTCACAACTCTAACTCAGAATTTAAGTTTGCATCTCGCAATTCTATTTTTTTTCCATCACAGAATAAAAAATAAAAAAGTTAACTGCAACTTTTTATTTCACAATTACAACTTTTCTTCTCTGAACTGCACGTTTATATCTCATAATTCTAACTTTTTCTAAGTTTGCATCTCCCAATTCTATTATTTTCCACCATATGAAAAAATTTAGCAATTTTTGATCTCACAATTACAACTTTTCTTCTCAGAATTGCATGATTATATCTCTCTTTCTGAGTTTATATCTGACAGCTCTGACATTGTATCTCACAATTACTACTTTTCTTCTCAAAACTGCAAGTTTATCCAATATCTTGCAATTGCAGGTTATATTTGCAAGTTTATATCTCATAATATTCTTCTCAGTGTTGTGTTTATATTTTGCTATTACAAGTAATGTCTTGCAATTATCCATCAATTCTGACTTTATCCTGTGGCGGAAACCAGCTTCCGTGGATGACTCTGCTCTAATAGCAAATAATCTCCCTATCAAGTCCTTTCAGACTCAGAGAACACGCTTCAGAGTCCTTCGTCCTGCAGAAGTAGGTTAGCTGATGATTTCCATGGCAACCGTTCTGTGCACCCCTGGTTACCAAGTGACAGGCGCCAAAACATTACTGTTTCAATTACATCACGTTCATATTTTGCTCTACAAAACGATGCATGAATGTGTAAATACAGTCATTTATGAAAGCTGATACAGAATCGGCCTGCGAGCCCCTTCATTGTGGTGAATATCGGTTTTCTGCACCGCTGAGCTTCATGGAGCCAGTTTTATTCATTCTTCATTGTGTTTATTCACGGGCGGAAAAGCACATTTCAAAGTGCACATAAAAGAAGGGGAAAATGCACCAAAAAGAAAGCGTTCCTCAGGGAAAGTACAAGTGTCACACCTGTTTCTCTAATGCATCCTCTCCTATCAATAGATAAACAAGTCAATAAATTATCCTGGCATCTATGAGTCCGTAAACACTTTGTAGAACATCATACATTTCTTGCACATCAATATATATTATCAAAATAATTACACAGTCAGTTCCGATCAGAAACAGAAGCGAGCCGGTTTGATCTGGCTTTGATGCTCTGCTGCTTGATCTTCTCTGTGTCGCAGTGGTGTGTTTGTGCCGCTGGTGGGCAGCAGTGAGTCTGTAGAGGGGCTTGCATACCTGTCTCAGGTTCATTCTGGGCGGAGAGCATCTTGGCTCTCGTTCGAGGTGGAGCCAGACGCAGAAACGAGCCTGAAGCGCTTTAAGAGGAGACGGACGCTCCGTGCGCGCTACTGATCCGATTCTCTGCGATGATCTGACCTCAGTCCAGATCCCTGCTCGGACCCCGACGCGCGAGAGTCTCGTGGCGGATCGTGCTGAAGAATCTCCCGGGTGTGTGTCGAGCTGAAGACGCGTCTCCGTCTCCGTCTCCGCGCAGGTAAAGGCGCCTCAGGAATGCGCTGCGGCTTTTTTACCGACAGGGAAATTCCTGCTTCATTGAGATGCAAACGGATCGTTACTGCTCGTATTCTCCTAAAAAAATGTGCGTTTCAACATTATAGGTGTTTAGCTGGTTAGATAGGCTTGTTAAATCAGTTGTGCGCTCTTGAACTGTGTGCAGCACGCATTGGTGTTGATTCTAAAGGATGTTGCGCTATGTAAATTATTGTAATCTAGTGAAGGACTAGTTCTGGGAATGCTTTGGCTGTCCCATGCGGAGATGAGATGTGGGGGAAAGTCATGCATGGAGATGAGGCATGCGCTCGCATGCACGCGCTTCTGGTGTCTCTTTGAGCTGCGGCTGAAGGAGGAAATAAGCGCGAGCTATCCGAGAAAAACATTAGGCTACTGGAGAAACGACGCAATGATGAGCGCGCGCTGCTGGAAACACTATTAATAGAACGAAGCAAGTGGAAATTAATTGCATTTCCAAAAGCAACGTTATGGTCGCGCATCGCAGGTTCCGTCATTACCATTAGAGTTAAGGTAAAATTTGTGAGATAAAAAATGTTGGCCTGAATGCACTGTAAATCGATTTGGATAAAAGCGTTTGCTAAATGCATAAAATGTAGGAACTTGCGATCATAGTCGGCAAACGATGCTTTTGGGATTATGTATTGATCTGCTCTTGTTATATTGTGTTCTTTGCGGTCTCAGTCTTGGTTTTTCCAATGCAACTGTGCAATTTCTGTTCGTGTCTAATCTGTGAAGCTCACACGCGCTTCTCTTCTCCGATGAGCGAACTGACCCGCATATTGAATCTTTCTGGAATCTCTGCAGATCGAGTCCAGACATCAGAAGAAAAAAATACACAATGTTCATCTTATTCTGTGGTGGAAATGACATTAATAATTTTGTACTAAAAGTACTACATTTTGTTGAAGCTTATCACAATTGGCGTTTTATGCATCCTGAATAGGCCTACTGGTAGTTAAATAATATTTCACAATATTTTCATACTGAATTTTCATTGGTAAAGCATTAAAAAGACATTTAAAACTAGTCAAATTAAATGATGAAGGTGTGGCAAAAAGTTATGTGACCTTAAAATGTTGAAATCTGTCAGTTTTAATTAAAATCAACCCCTAAAAGTGGCTGAAGTTGTAGAAATACCTCTATATTCCCTTGTGGAACTCAGCTGTAAATGCAGAAGGTCAAAGGTCAGATCACAGCAGTACATGATGATCTGAATCCTGAATTGTAGTTGTTGTTGTAGATGTAGTTGTAATTGTTGTATTTGTAGATGTAGTTGTTATCGTAGTTATAGTTGTTGTAGTTGTAGATGTAAACGTAGTTGTAGTTGATGTTGTAGATGTAGTTGTTGTTGTTGTAGTTGTAGTTATTGTTGTTGTTGTAGATGTAGTTGTTGTTGTTGTTGTAGTTGTAGTTATTGTTGTTGTTGTAGATGTAGTTGTTGTTGTTGTAGTTGTAGTTATTGTTGTAGTTGTAGATGTAGTTGTAGTTGTAGATGTAGATGTAGTTGTAGTTGTAGATGTAGTTGTAGTTGTTGTAGTTTTAGATGTAGTTGTAGTTGTAGATGTAGTTGTTGTTGTTGTTGTTGTAGATGTAGTTATTGTTGTAGTTGTAGTTGTAGATGTAGTTGTAGTTGTTGTAGTTTTAGATGTAGTTGTAGTTGTAGATGTAGTTATTGTTGTTGTTGTTGTTGTTGTTGTTGTTGTAGATGTAGTTGTAGTTATTGTTGTTGTTGTTGTTGTTGTTGTAGATGTAGTTATTGTTGTAGTTGTAGATGTAGTTGTAGATGTAGATGTAGATGTAGTTGTAGTTGTTGTAGTTTTAGATGTAGTTGTAGATGTAGTTATTGTTGTTGTTGTAGATGTAGTTGTTGTTGTAGTTGTAGTTGTAGTTGTAGTTGTAGTTGTAGTTGTAGATGTAGATGTAGATGTAGATGTAGTTGTAGATGTAGATGTAGATGTAGTTGTAGTTGTTGTAGTTTTAGATGTAGTTGTAGATGTAGTTATTGTTGTTGTTGTAGATGTAGTTGTTGTTGTAGTTGTAGTTGTAGTTGTAGTTGTAGTTGTAGTTGTAGTTGTAGATGTAGATGTAGATGTAGTTGTTGTTGTAGTTGTAGTTGTAGTTGTAGTTGTAGATGTAGATGTAGATGTAGTTGTAGTTGTTGTAGTTTTAGATGTAGTTGTAGTTGTAGATGTAGTTGTTGTTGTAGTTTTTGTTGTAGTTATAGTTGCTGTTGTAGTTGTAGTTGTTGTTGTAGTTGAAGTTGTTGTTGTAGTTGTAGTTGTTGTTGTAGTTGTAGTTGTAGTTGTAGTTGTAGTTGTTGTAGTTTTAGATGTAGTTGTTGTTGTTGTAGTTGTAGTTGTAGTCATAGTTGTAGATGTAGTTGTAGTGGTTGTTGTTGTAGTTGTAGTTGTAGTGGTTGTTGTAGTTGTTGTTGTAGTTGTAGTTGTAGTTGTAGTTGCAGCATCTGCCAGCAGGGGTTAAACTTCTGAAGTTAATGATGGTTGTTACTCCGCCTCATTTTCCTATGCTTGAATTGTCGATTTTACCGTTTAAATGAAAGGCGTTCATGTTGTGTTTGGGTCATTTTGATCCGGAGAGGATTTTCTTCTCCCCAAAATGCTGGTTAATGTTATCAAATTGGACTAAAACCGTGTAGAACAACTAAAGGAAATGTCTTTGACAATTATTGTACTTTCTTTAGTGTACCTTGTGGCACTTGTTGTGTTCAAAAAAAGACCAATTTTGGATAAAATCTTTTTATCAGCTTGTCTTCTTTCTATTAGCTGCAGTGTTGTTTTAGTATAAATTTTACTACTATAGTCTTAATATTTGAAGTCTTGAAGTCTTTGAAAACTTTTTTATGGTTTTAATTTCATCTTAGTTTTAGTTAACTATAATAACCTTGATTAGCACAGGTTTTGCATTTCTTTTTGGAACTGATTGATCAGTTTTTGAGCAAACATTACCAAAATTATCCACAAATTATCATTTTTTTCACTCAAAAACTGAGGTGCATGAGCTCAGATCAATGCCACCTCTGATCAATCAGATTCAATAGGAAACACCAAACCTGTGCTAATTGAAAGAAAACAAGCTGATCAAAAGATTAAATCCAAGATTTGGTGATAATGCAGCATAATGAGAGATTTACAGGCTTTTTTGACTGGAAACACCAAATTAGGTGAAGTATTTCCAGCAGCACAAGGGTTAATGCTAAGAGAGATTTAACCTGGTCAGACAGAAGCATTGAGTCTCTTTGTGAACACACACACACACAGACACTGGCACTCAATGCCTGAAGGAGGATATACTGTAGGTTTGGCCATAAGTAAACTCAGAGCAGCCAGAAGCATCAGCGCAGAGAAAGGAGTGATTGATGAGATTCTGTCACGTCGTCTGAAGGATGAGAGGAATCAAAGGCTGCGGTCACATGAAAAGACAGCAGAGCTTCACTCTTCTTCAGCTGCTGCCGAGCGGCTTTTCTCCGGCTTTGCTTTGCTTTCATTGAAAAGCTGTAATTAAAATCATCAAAAGGTGAAGAGTGTTTGTTTCCCAGTAAAGTCAGGATGCAGACAGCACCGCCCTGCAGACACCACAGCCCAAAAACACCGGCCTTTGTGCTCGAGTGTCAGTCGAGCAGAACCACCACGGCTTTTCATCGTCATCAACATTTATGGGTTTGCTTTCAAATGAAAGATGATTGTTTTCCAGTCAGAAGAAAGTCCTTTCAGCCAGTCTTTGTAGGTGTTTTATTTCCATCACAGAATTAAAAATAACAAAGGTAATTAAAATGAGTTTATATCTTACAATTTGAATCTTCTTTTTTAGAATTCAGACTTTTTATCTCACAATTTTCACCATTTGGACTTTTCCAACAAAAACATCAAACAATTTTTCTAAAAAATAAAAAGCGAGATTAAAAACTCAGAATCGAAAGGTATTGTCAGAATTGCGAGACAAAAACTCAGAATTGCGAGATATAAAACTGAGATATATATAAAGTCATAATAATGAGGTATAAAGTCAGAATTGTGAGATATAAACAGAATTGTGAGATATACACTTAGAATTGCAAGATATATAACTACGAGATATAAAGTCAAATTTGCGAGATATAAAACAGAATTGCTAGATAAAAACTCAGAATTGCAAAATATAAACAGTATTGCGAGATATCAGAATTGTGAGATATAGAATTACAAGATAGTCAAAATTATGAGAAAAAGAATTGTGAGATAGAAAAACAGAATTATGAGATAAAACCTCAGAATTGCAAAGTAGAGAATTGTGAGATAAAGTCAAAATTGCAATATATAAACAGAACTGCAAGATAAAAACTCTATAATGGTGATATAATGAGATAGATATAGGAGATATAATGTCAGAATTCTGAGATATAGAATTGCAAGATAGAAAGTCAGAATTATGAGATAAAATTGTGAGATAAAAACTCAGAATTGCAAGATATACAATTGCGATACAGAAATTTAGAACTATGATATTAAAACAGAATTGCGATTTAAAACTTTGAATTATGAGAAATAGAATTATGTGATATAAAGTCAGAATTGGGAGATAAAATCAGAACCTTGAGATAAAAACTCAGAATTGCAAGATATAGAATTGGAAGATAGAAATGTAGAATTATGAGATAAAAACAGAATTGTGAGAAAAAAAATAATTGTGTGAAATTAATAATTATAAACTTTCAATTAAAAAAAAAAAACGTCTGAAATGTGAGATAAAAACTTAAGACATGCAATAATTAAGTTGTGAGATATAAAGTTACAATCGTGAGAAAAAAAGTCAGAATTGCGAGCTATAAACTCAGAATTGTGATATAACGCCTGATTAGTGAGATAAAAACTTGAGAAAAAAGTGATAATTGTGAGATATAAAATAAGAAATGCAGTCTTTAATGGTATCTCTTTGAAAGTCTTTATTGTTGTGAGTGTAGGATGAACCGGTGATGATCTGGTCTACAGTAGACGTTCTTGATTGGTTTGGATTGGTCTGCTGTAGCATAAGAGTGCTTGACGTTTGAAATGAGAAGATTATAGTTTCTCGTAGCTTTCATGTCTTTCCTTTGGTGAGTGTTTAGGAGGAAACCTGAGGAGCCGCACATCCTCCGTCTGCGTGTACGATCACATACTCTCTCCGTACCTCCAGGTTCCATACGGCTCCATAGTAGCTCCTGACTTTGAAATAAACTTTTCACCCTGAACGTCAATGACTGCGAGGCAGAGATCTGACGGAGGAATGCTTGCAAATGAGCAGTATTCGACAGCGACTTAACAGCTTCTCCACGAGCACAATCCTTCTCTGATATCAGGACGCGGAGATTGTAGACTTAACAAAAGTCTGAAGCTTACATGTAATGGTTTTGGCTGACAAAAAAAGTTTGTGAACCCTTGTGTTTGACCGTTGCTCTTGCATCTTTTGCAGCATCTAATGTTCTAAAACCATTAAATGACCAAATTTCCCCATTCCACTACTAGTGTTTTGCATTTTAAAATGCAAAATCATGATAAATGTGATTGTTCTTTTGGAGTGTAGTGCTTGCAACACTGGCTCATGGGTTCGATTCCCATGGAAGAGTGGACCGTAAGCATCTGGCAGATGCGTAAATGCACAGTGTGTTTTTCTTGTCAAAGCAACTTAATTATCAGTACAACAACAAACACAATTTCCAAATGTCTTCACAGTTCAAACTGGTGTAGAGAGCACAATCTACTGGAGTATGTACAGTTTGTCCTCGACATCCATCTCGACTGAACTAAACACACGGATGCCAGGAACACCAGAATCTTTGATCATTTAACTCACATTGGAAGGAGACCAAGTGAAGCACGGCTCTCATTTCCTCACTGATTAGTGCCATTTGAACAGCATTTTCCTAATCTGACAACAAGGCGGTTTACAGGCCGTTTGTGTTCAGTGTCTCCGAGCCGGATGTGTGTGTTGAGTTGATTTGTGTTCATCTGAAGATGCTGGAACGAGGAAACGACAACAAGCACAACTGAGATTATTCCTTGCACCGCTTCCGTTTGGATATAAACAGCAGGAATGATAAACCCGAGAGACGGGGGTTTCCCGCGCAAACTCCCATGAGTCTCTCTGTTGACATTAAAGCTCTTTGTGTGTCTGTTCAGCTTGTGATCGGCCCACACAGACCTCGCAGAAACCAATCTGTCATTCTTCTGCACTTATTACACACACTTGTGCTCGAAACACTTCAGTTTAACACAGCTGACCAACTCTTTCACATCAAACTACTTTTATGGCAAGATGCTACAGCTAAAAACTGGTCAATTTTGGGAGTAGTAGAAAGCAAGCATCTAAAATATACATTTAGCTGTTTATTGTTTTTCCCTGTTTCTATTTGCATCAGTAGATTTCAGTTACAATCCATATCTTCAAAGAGATTCTTCTCTACTTCAGCAGCACTTAAATACACCTAACTTTACAGTTTTATTCCCGTCTATATCCGGAAGGGATTTACTGATGCGTTTGTTCATATATCATTCCCCTGGTTTTATTATTTCACTTTATATATTTGCATCTGTACACGTAATTTTTTACTGTATCTTTAAAGACGGTTTCCTCAAAATGAGTTTGTTTCTCTACTTAAGCAACACTTACATACACCAAAACTTACAGCTTTATTCCTCTCTAGATCCTGAAGGGTTTTGTTTATATGTCATCCACACTGATTTATATCATTAATAACATTTTACCTCTGAAAAAGCGTGGTGGAAATTAGTGCACTTTTAATTAGATAATGCCCCATATATTGCATATTAAACAGAAAACTTGTAATACAAAATACTTTTTGCGATTTGTTATGTAATCAGTCAAGTATTAGGATATCTATAAATTACATTTTTAACCCTATCCACCTTAAAAACAAGCCAAAGCGAAAACATTTCAAGTCACTTTAACAAGAAATCATGTTTCAGAGAGAAACCTAATAGAGTGGCTTTAAATCAAAGTAAATAGTAATAATAGTTTGAGTGTTTTAAATGGGTTTCTGTGGCAGAATCGGACGGGTCGTTCAGAGTAATAATATCTTCACCTTCTCTTTTCGCCTAGGAACTGGTATTTCAGGGCTGTTAATGATAAGGATAATGATACTCTGTGTATTTATCTTAGATTATGTGGTCGTTATAAGTTTAATAACCCGGGGCGGCAAGTCTGCGGTCGACTTTCAAACAGAGGCAAGCCCAGACAGCGTCGCTCAGAGCGCTTGTGTTGGGAGAGCAGTGCATTCCAGCTCGGCGTGTGGAGAGAAGAGCGCTGGATCTGGAGTCTGATGAAAGCGTCCCGGGCGGCCGTGTGTGTGTGTGTGTGTGTGTGTGTGTCAGATAATGAGCCGGGCGGATCAGGGGCACAGGCGTTTGGCGCTCGCTTCGTTTCCTGCTAAAATAACTTCTCCTCATGCTTCTCTAAGTCCTGTGATGAAACGCAGAGCCGAGGGTTCGTCTCAGACGTCGCTTCATCTCTCCGTCAGGCTGGCTCACTAAGTGCCTGATGGGAAAGTGTGGTTTGAGCAAATATTCCAAAGTCAGGATCATTTTTAAGCAAGTCATCTATTTGCTGATCGATTCATGCTAAATAAACGCTGTGACTCCAGAGCTTTGTTTGATTGAGCGTCTCTACCAACCTGATAAAAACATTTTCTGTCTGGGATTTTGCTGGAAAATAGACTTTTTTTTTATTACAGTACATTACAGTATTTCTTCAGGTTTTAATAATTTATTGTGCTTTTTTATATTTCTGTTTAGCTTTATTTTAATCTGACTTCTAATTTTAGGCTCCGCATTTTTATTTTTTTAAACTTAAAATTTAAATAGTTTATTTCCAATTGACTTTGTAATTTTTGTTATGTGCTTTTGCTATTTATTTATTTTTTTTACATTTTATTTTTAGCTTTAATTTATTTAATTTTATTTTTAAGTAATTTTAAGACTTCAACTAAAGCTTATTATTCTATATAATAAAAAAAGTTTTAGTACTCATTTTTGTTTGTTTGACTTTTATGTCAGTTCTAGTATGATAATTTTGTAGTACTTTAAATCGTATTTCAGATAGTTGCTAAGGAAACATTTTTAATTCTAAAATAATTCTAATATAAAAAATTGAAGGTTATTTATAATTATTTTTAGAAACTTTGTTGTGTGCTTTAATGCATTTATATTTCAGTTCCATTTTTAGTACTTCATCTAATATTTATAATAAATTATGATAATATTACATTTCAGTTTTTTTTTTTACCCAAACCATTTTTAATAGTATTAGATGTAATTTGTATAGAACTGAAACACATGTCGTTCCAGCACCTGTTGCTGTTGTTATCTGTGATCCTTTCCTCTCTTTGTGTTCACATGTATTTTCTGGGCTCTCCGTCATGCAGTGATGCATCATGGGGGCTTCAGTGCTGATGTTGATGCGGGTGGATTCAGATGACAGCACTATACCGCTATAAAACACGCTCAACCGTCAGACATTAGTGCAGTGACCGGGGACGGCTGTACCTTACAGCAGCGGGCCGCGACCTTACAACATCACAAACCAGAAGAAAGAGATTTCATTTCAGAGCAAAGATAAAGGAAGCGTTAGAGTAGTTTGTATTGCCTGAACTCATCTATTTCACTATCATAGCTATGAATGATTATATATGGAAGTCCAATGTTTTTAACTCATGGAGTCTATAATCCATAATAACACTCCCTCCAGTGAAAAAGTGTTCTGGTCTGAATCAGGAGAGAAATCTGCACAGATCAAGCAGCGTTTACATGATTTTCTACAGCGTTTTTCATCCAGATTTTGCTCTTGTTTCAGAGCTCCTCAGGAGAAAGACAACCGCGTCATCAACATGATCCAGGGAGGAGGACGGACACGATCTCCGCTTCTTCTGCTGGTGAGTCCCTCATCCGTCCAGACGCAGGCGTTTAACTATATTCATGTATCAGATTTAATGAAACAAAAGTTTCCGTTTTAATGACAAAAATACGTTTTTCAAAGGACTGGAAAAATAACATTCCATTTAAAGTCAAAGAACTTCACATAAAACACAAAATCTGTATTTGTTAGCTGATTGATTACTGATTACTCTGTTATGATTACCAAGTTATTTTAGCGTCATAGTGAGATGCTATTATAGTTTTCTATTAATATTTTGAATTAGTTTTTATTTTTATATTTTTCGGTTTTCATTGTAATTTTAGTAATTTGTCATTTTTATTAAATATATCGATATATAGTTTTTGTTAATTATTATTTCACTTGTATTTATTTTAAAATGAGAATCAAAATAAAATGAATTAAAATGAAAATGAGAATGTTTCCTTGGAAATTTTTCGCAAACAAATTAACTAATTTGATGCGTTCAAAAATATAAATAAAAAAATGCCATCACTTTTTGTTTAAAAAAAAAATAAGAATGAAGATTTTTCTAATTATGTATTTAATGCACTTATAAAAATAACAAAAACCAAGTTTTCAAAGTTTAGTGAAAAGAAGAAGTATTCAAAATGCATCTAGAAAAATACATATATATATATATTTTTCTTTCTTATAATCTGTCATTTTCTGTGTCTGTTTGGATGCAGTAAAAGCAGAAAACATCTGCTCGTGTTCACATGTTCTTCAGTCATTATAATTCTGAGCATGAATTCAGGATCTGCATCACATCAAGTCAAGCGTGTGAATTGATCAGAGACTTGTGGATCAGATTCAGACAGGAATCATGTGTTCAAGGTGTTTTTCTGCTGAGTAAGAGACTTTTCATCACACAAATGCTATGAAATGCATCACGTTTAGTGAGAAAGTGACATGAAACAGCAGATCAAAATGAGTATTCACATCTGATGTTGAGAAGAGATGCATGGTGATCTGATTAATCACATTAATTAATTCATGAAGTAACACATGGGAATTGAGGTGAAATAACAAGTTCGTTGTTTGTGGATTTGTGTAAAATAAGGCCTGTAGTTAAAACCACTCAAAGAGACTTTTGTGTTTTGTTCTATGTTGTAAATTGCACTAGTTATATATCAAGTCAATTTTAGAGTCAAAAACAAATGTTTCCTTCAGGTTGTCCTTCAGAAAGTATAATGCATTAAAACACATGACTTTCAGAAGCAACAAGAAATCTGCAAATATATTAATGCATTTAACCTTGCTTACACTTGTTTATTAAAAGATGCATTGCATTATAACATATAATGTGCATTATGAGCACCTTTATAAAGCATCATGGTCCTCAGGTATCAAAGTATTAGAATACAAACAAACAAACAAACAATATAGAAATAAATTTGTAGGTCAAGTCAAGTCTTTATTTGTATAGTTTTTAAACAAAACAGATTGTGTAAAAAGCAACTGAACAACATTAATAAGGAAAACAGTGATTTTATGTGTATGTGTGAGAATGTGTGAGTGTGTGTGTGTGTGTGTGTGTGCAGGGCCGGCCCTGACCAATTTGCTGCCCTAGGCAAGATTTTACCTGGCGCCCCATGCATCGCAGCCCATTTCACCCTGTCATTGTGTTCATGATTTAGCATATATATATACACACACACACACACACACACACACACACACATTACAGCAGAACTGTTTCCAACACTCATAATAAATCATCATATTAGAATGATTTCTAAAGGATCATGTGATAGACCGGATGTCACATGTGACACTGAAGAATGGAAGAATGATGCTGAAAATTCAGCTTTACATCACAGAAATAAATGATAATTTAAAGTATAATAAATTGAAAACAAATTATTTTAAATTGTAATAATATATCACAATATTACATTTTTTTCTGTATTTTTGATCAAATAAATGCAGGCTTGATGAGCAGAAGAAACTTCTTTCAAAAACATTAAAAATAGTAATGTTTCCAAACTTTTGGCCTGTACTGTATCCCCCCAAAACTGCACAACTGTAGAGTAAAACATTAATAAAAAAGTGATGATAAAAAATGCGTCTTAAAACTGACATGATTGTACAAAATCACAGTCTGGGGACTCAGAACTCAGAACAACTGCTAACATTAAGTTTAAGGTAAAAATAACTGCCATGAAATTATAGTATCTTACTCCTATGCAATAAATTGTTCTTTCACTACATCTCTTTACCTCTGTCTTTATCCTCTTCTCTTCTTTATGGCACTGTATCTATCGCAGACTATGCTCATTTATAATGTGTCATGTAAATTCGGCCTTCCGTCACAATCAGGAAACTTTCACCGTGTCTAGAACTGGCGCGAGCTGCCAGGCCCGTTTCTACGAGCTGTGTGTTAACAAAAGCAGTCCTGTCTACATTGGATGCGGCGTCGGGCACGCTACACAACAAATTACCAACAACTGATCGCGCGCGCTCTGTTTCTGACGCACTTCAAGCACTCGATGGGCGGGGGAAGATTGAATTAGTATTTCGAATTAATGGTTTTTAAATAGTAGCCTATTATTAAAAAAAATCTGTAAAAAAAAAAAAAAAAAAATTCACTCGTTCACTCATTCTGGCGCCCCTATGGATGAGTGGCGCCCTTAGCATTTGCCTATACCGCGGGCCGGCCCTGTGTGTGTGTATAAATCATCATGGTTTTCTATATTCTATATTAACCGAGACTAGTTCGTGCCTGTTATCTTAGATCTCATCGATCCACTGGTGCACTTATACTAGTAGATATAATGATCTTGAAAAAGATAAACGAGTTGTTAAATAAAGATAACAGCTGCCACAAATGTGAGTTTATGTGTTTGTTAATGAGTTTAATGTGTGAGTGTGTGTGTGTGTGTGTGTTGCAGGTGTCCAGCATGTGTTTTGTGAGTGCTGAATACTTGAGCTGTGGAGAAAATGAGTTTTATAATCACACAATCAGCAGCTGCCAATCCTGCCCACAGTGTCAGCCGGGACAAGAGCCCAACATGGTGAGAATCACACACACACACACACACACTCACTAACTCACACACACACACACACACAGAGAGAGAGAGAGAGAGACACACACACACACACACACACACACACACACACACGCACACACACACACACACAGAGAGAGACACACACACACACACACACACACAGAGAGAGAGACACACACACACTCACACACACACACACACACACACACACATTTTTAACCCATAAACACAAATAGAATATGGACTCGTATGCGTGGTTGATTTGAGCTCTTGTAACGTTAGTGTACAGATGTATCACAGGAAATCAATCAGAGGCTAATTAAACCCTCTTCTGCAGACTGTTTAGAGCTGAAGCAGAGTGATGTATGTATCTGTTTAACAGAACAGCTCTGATTGGGGGATGTGAGCTCTTGATATCTGGCAACCTCCAACATGAACGCTCACATAATAGAGTCTTGTACAGCAGAGATGTTTCGGCTCCACTTTTTTCAATAATAAAAAAGTTTTGGTAAAGTTTGTGTTCTTTTAACTACATTTTATTCTCTTGTTCTTTCGTCAACTATGCATGTTCATTTAGTCTCAGTTATCGTTTAATGACCTTATTGTCATCTTGTCATCGTCTTGCTTTCATCGCGAAAAAAACCTCGTGATTATACCTCAGTGAGTGTTTGCTCTGAAGATGAGAAGTAAATGCTCCTGCTTCATGTTTCAGTGGTTCTCACTTCTTCTTCTCGAGTTAACGAACATCACTGAACTGGAGAAGGATCAGAACAATACAGACTGATCTAAAGCAGCTTCAGGACAAATAAACAGGAAAATAACTGTTTACGCTGCTAAATTCATCAATTGTGCAACTAATTGAGTTTCATGTGTAAAGCAGCTCTACTGAAGACTATAGAGTTATTCTTCAGATCAACTCAAGTTTAGTTTTAATTGCTGAATATTAAATCTTTAAAACATTTTTCATTTTTCATTTTATTTACTTGAATACATCATTTACATTATTTCTGAATGCAATAACAAAAGCTTACTTATACACCAATGCAACTTAAATGTGTTTTTTTTCTCTCTCTTAAAAATGCCATTCTTACCTAGAGCAACTTATTTTAATATAAAAAATGTTGTTCCTTTTGTTGGTTTTGTTTCATTGTTTTTTTATTTTTTATTATTATTATTATTACCGGAACGTATTTAAATAATTTCTTAATTCAATAACAAAATGTAACTTATACACATACATTAAAAAAAGAGTCATAATTGGGCGATAAAAACTTTGAATTCTTGCAATTTAGTTTTTTTTTTTCAGCCACAGAATACTAATAAAAAAAAGATAATTGTGACTATTTATCTCACAACTCTGCACTAATATCTCATAATTCTTTATATTCTAAAAAAAAAAAAAAAAGATTTTCCAAAATGCAAATGTCTCTCTCTCTCTCTCTCTCTCTCTCTCTCTCTCTCTCTCTCAAAAATTCTTAATTTTGACCTGGTGCAACCTTTTCTTTTCTTTTTATTATTTACATTCACATTATTTCTGAATGCAAAAACAAAATATAACTTAAATGCTAATGCAACTTTCTGTCAAAATAACCTGTTGCAAACCCCCCCCCCCCCCCCCCCCCCTTGTTACTTTTTACTGAAATTT
>NC_081765.1:34576381-34583881 GCF_963082965.1 Carassius carassius
TGACAAATTGTGCAGTTGGTGGGCTTAATTAAATCAATACTTCAAGTCGAGAGCAGAAAACACTGGCAGATTTGAGCTTGAGTCCATTAAGACTGTTAGTGTCCCATATTTAATGTTGAATTGTTATACACTAAACGTCATGCGGTATCAACGTATACTCCATCACAGAACATTTTCACTTAAAGTGAAGAAAAGCCAACAGCTCTGCGTCATTTTTAAAGAACTCGTGTTTGTGTTTTCTGGTCATTTTGACCTGGAGAGGATTTTCTTTCTCCTGAAATAAATGCGTATTAATGTTCCTGCATTCAGCGCTGAGGACTTCATCACGGGTCCGAATCACACGACAAACACTAGTCAGTGACGTAATCCTTAACATTACACAGTAATATAATCAGAATACTTTTTGATTACTTTTGACCTAACTCGTTTATCACGTTTATTTAAATAGGCTAATCTTGTACCATATTGATATAAAAGTGAGTGATTTCAAACGATTAATCGCGATTAATCACATCCAAAAAAAAATGTGCATGTTTATACTGTGTGTATTTATTGTGTATATAAATAGACACACATCCATGTATATGCTTCAGAAAAAAAAAAAAATTTATATATTAAATATATTTATTTCTAATATAAGTGTATGTAAATACATGTAAATATTTTCTAAATATATACTGTTTGTTGCTGTATTTATATGTTTACAGTACAGTACACACATATATTATGCAAACAAAAACGTTTATTTTGGATGCGATTAATCGTTTAACAGCACTAATGAAAATACTTTGAGAAATATTTTGCATTTGTTGTAATTAACAACACGAAGTGCATTAAGCATTACATTACGGTTCGTGAAGGAACACTTTAAAATAACATAATTCAAAATAAAACATATACATATATATATATATAGGTTTTTTTTTTTTTACCTGCATGTCATGTGACCATTAACATCAGAGAACTGCATTACATGTAAATCATATGCATTTGTGCATTTTTTTATGTGTAATATTTAGAAAAAATCAAAAAGAAGAAAAACAAGGATCATATTGAGATTCAATCTTTTTGTCCACTTGTGTTTGAGTTTTGGGACTCAGCAATCATAGGCCTCATTGATCTGAGCTCATGGCGTTTTGTTTTTGAGCCAAAATGATGCACAAATAATAACAGCGGATGACTATATTGATGATGTTACTGAATGTTGTCTGACAGGCATGCAGTCGACTCCGCCGTCATCAGGACGAGCTCCCAGCGTGTCGTCCAGCAGCACCACCATCTTCCCACACGCAGAGAAAGGTGAGATGCATGCTGGGAACTGCTCACCGGTCACATGACCTCTGATCCATCTACTCTCGTTTTATATTAACACAGCAGATTTACCACCGTTAAGGGGTGTCCGTAAAAACATAATAGAATCACTGTAATTGCTCCAGCATCGTTATAGAATAGGAGAAATACAAGCTGCATTCAGTATTAATAATCGGTAACACTTTAGAATAACGGTCTATTAGTTAATGTCAGTTAACTACTTTAGTAAGTACAATCCTTCTACAGGATTTATGAATCTTAGTTCATGTTAATTTCAACGTTTACTAATGCATTATTCAAATCAAAAGTTGTGTTTGTTAACATTAGTTAATGCACTGTGAATCAGCATGAACTATCAGCTGTATTTTCAAAGATTAATAAATACATGAATAAATGTATTGTTCTTCGTTTGTTCTTGTTAATTAATACATTAACTAATGAAACCTTAGAGAACTTATTCCATAAAATCATAATAAACAATTATTTTAAAGGGATAATTGACCAAAAAAATTAAACTGTCATAATTAACTCACCCTCATGTCATTATTTCGATATTGAGATGCTATTTTATTAATATAAAAAAAACAGTATTATTAATATAATTGAGCATTTGAGAATATTAAGAGTTTTATTTTTTATATTTTTCCCATTTTAATTTTAGTTAAAGCTTTAGTCATTTTGTTGTGTGTTTGTTAAAATAAAGTTAAAATAAATTAAACTGAGGAATGTTAAACTAGCTGGAATAATTTTATTATGCTTTACATATTGTTTCGAGTAGTGAAAAGGTTTATTTAGTAGACTAAATAGTTCTGGGTCCTACTGACTTCTATTGTATTTTTTTGTCCACATTATATAAAAAATCAATGGGATCTGAAACTCAAACAAGTTTGAACAACTTGACGGCAGTTCATTGATGTAAACTAAATCTTTTACTGTGTTCCAGATCCAACAGGACAAGGTCACCTAGCAACGGCCCTCATCATCGCCATGTCAACCATCTTCATCATGGCCATCGCTATAGTGATGATTATCATGTTCTACATCCTGAAGACCAAACCCAGCGGACAAGGTGAGATCACTAAAACTAAACGCACAGAGAGAGAGAGAGTGTGTGTGTGTGTGTGTGTGTGTGTGTGTACTTGTTTGGAATATATTTGTGGGGATCAAATGTCCTCACTTATATTGTGAAACACTTTGACACAAGCCATTAGTGAGACATCTGACTGGTCCTCACTGGTTCAGAAGACTTACAGATGTGCTGTTGTTGTGAATCTAGTGTTCGGCAGATGTTTCTGCGATGGGGACGTTCAAGGATAGAGCTTGGTTAGCTGATAGAAATATCATTAACCTGATAGAAAATCAGTGGGAGTCTATGCAATGACCTCACTTAGCCAATCAAACATCTGTGTGTGTGTGTGTGTGTGTGTGTGTGTGTGTGTGTGTGTGAGAGAGAGAGAGTGTGTGTGTGTGTGTGTGTGTGTGTGTGTATATGAGAGAGAGAGTGTGTGTGTTTGTCTGTGTGTGCGTGTGTGTGTGTGTGTGTGTGTGTCTGTGTGTGTGTGTGTGTGTGTGTGTGTGTGTGTGTGTATATGAGAGAGAGAGTGTGTGTGTGTGTGCGTGCGGGTGTGTGTGTGTGTGTGTATGAGAGAGAGAGAGAGAGTGTGTGTGCGTGTGTGTGTGTGTGCGTGCGGGTGTGTGTGTGTGTGTGTGCGTGCGGGTGTGTGTGTGTGCGTGTGCGTGTGGGTGTGTGTGTGCGTGTGTATATGAGAGAGAGAGTGTGTGTGTTTGTGTGTGTGTGCGTGTGTGTGTGTGTATGAGAGAGAGAGAGAGAGTGTGTGTGCGTGTGTGTGTGTGTGTGTGTGTGTGTGTATGCGTGCTGGTGTGTGTGTGTGTGTGCGTGCCGGTGTGTGTGTGTGCGTGTGCGTGTGTGTGCGTGAATAAATGATGTGTGTGTGTTCGGCCACAGGGAAGCTTTTCTGACCACATTTCGAGTCCTTCTGCTCTACATTTACTTGAGATCATTCCCATATTTTCAAACTCTTTCTCATTGCTCCAGATATTAAATGAACAGCAGTGCTGCGAGTCTAACAGAGTGCTTTCTTTCTTTCTTTCCCAGCATGCTGCTCTGGACAAATAATAAAGACAGTAGAAGCCCAAACAAACAAGCAGGAGGAGAAGAAGGAGGTCCAAGGTGAGCGAACGCTTGGTTTGACATCTGTACGTGTTAAACTTCTTAAGATGATCTGACAGGCGGCTGACGGGACGAGGTGAACGGCAGATCTGGAATGTTCCTTCAGCCTGTGGCTCTCCATATAACTATCTCACACCGTCTGGAGAAAAACCCCTCAAAATTAGCTTTCACTCACACTCAATGCAGCTCATTTAGCCATCAATCGATCACTGTCAGAAGAGTAGAAATACATAACACACTTAGCTCATTTGCAGGGCATTCTATATATATATAAAAGTCATAAAATTTGTCATGAAACAGTCCCAAAGGTAAAAGACTGAAGCAGATGAATGCATGTAACTGTATGTCACAACATTAATCCAGCTTCAGAGCGGATGAGCAAATACCTACACCTCTAAACATCTGCGTTTATCCCATTTCCCACCGGATATTCTCAGCTAAGCCACTGATAATAACAGAAAACATGCGGAAGAACCACTCATGCACTCACAGCTGCAACTCTGACTTCAGATCAGCGTTCACACAGACACAAAACAGACCCGTTCATTCATTTGAGGCATATCTGAGTCACATCTGTTTAGTTCAGTAGCTCAGACACTGCCACGAGTTTGATTCCCAGGGAATGCATGAACTAATAAAGAAATGTAAATACCTTAAATGCAATATAAGTCACTTTGGATAAAATAATCTACCACATGCATTTGTTTGTATTCTGATCAGTAAAAACAGAAATTTTGAATGTATTAGTGCAGAAACTGTTTAAATTAATGATGAAGATAATGCATATTCATAATTCATGCAGTCAATCTTCCACATCAGATTTGTAAATCAAATTAAAATATAAAACAAATTTTATATCTATTGAAATTACACTGAAAACTATCAAGTCTTATGTCCAGAGTAGCTTTTCAATAAAAGTTTCAGTAAAACAAATTATTATTATTATTGCCATATTTATATGCAAATCAGAAAATATTGATGTGCATTTATTGAATGAGTACCGTGCAATGTCCGAACTGATTACACTCTTTTATGTATAATAATTTTCTATTCCTAACTGTTTTAAATTCATTTTAAACATTTCAAATCAATTTTAAATAATTTTCAAAATTCCTCATTTTACTGTCGTGATTTTTTCTTCTTGTAAAGTACTTTGAATGCCCTTTGTGTGTGAAATGTGCTACATATATATATAAACCTGCCGGCCTGATCTTCACACATTGTCTTTCCAGAAACCGTGGTGATCTTTGCAGAAAAGGACGAGTTTGATAAGCTCAAGCCTTCATCTCCAAAAACAGTGAAGAGGTGAGTCCTCACACACGCTAAACAAACCTTTACCTGCTGCTCTGGGAAGTCAAACACGTTTCCTCGTCTCATGTGAGACTGTGCCAGTGATTCAGCAGCGCAGGACGTGTCTGTGCAGCGCTTCTCTTCTCTTCTCTTCTGACTCAAACGTGTGTGGATCACAGACAGGATGAGGATCCAGCCTGCAGCTACGCTCTCCACAGGAGATGCTCATTTCACACAAACCTAATCAAGCATGGGATAATTACGCAGCGGCGCAGCCAAAACTGCCAGCTGAAAACAGCTCTGCTTCAACACAAGATGACACTTTTTCACCTCAAACACTTTTTTTCTTCCTTTTTTTCCCCAAGGCACAGCAGAAGCTTGAATTCAGAAATAAAACTGCTTTCCTCATACTAGTTAGATGAGAAATTCACACATTAGTTTTGATTGTTGTGAATAGCACTCATCTCTACAAGTCGAGTTTCTTATCTCTATGAGTCAAGACACTATAGTTAAACACTCAAAAGATAACTAATAGATATCATCTCTTCCCACCTTGGGTGATTACATTAAGATTTGCCAAAAGTTTGTGCATTACAAGATTTCTGAACTGTTCTGTAATGAGGCTTTATCTAATTAGATATGCACACATTTCCAGACCTTAATTCTAAACGATGGATAAACGCAGGTTAAAAATGATTCTTTGACTTCGTTGACACATAAAGTTAAAGGTCTTTACAAGTGCAGCTGAAGTGGAGAAAAAGCTCTTTAAAGTTATGTATTGGAACTGAAATCTGCAGACGCAAATAGATAAAGTGCAAGAATAAACGGTGTCAAGTGTCTGAAAACAATGCCATTCTGTGTGTGGCTCATGTCAAACTCTTCCTGTGAGCTGAAAACAAGAGGCTAGTCAGTGCAGGATAACTAGCACAGTAAACCACAAGAGGCAGAAGAGCAAGTGTCGAAAGCAGATTGTTTCATCAAGGAATAGAGGAAAACCATTCATGCAGCTCACACTGACTAGAACTAGCATAAACCTTTACAATAATCACCAACAAAATAAATTAAACATGAAATATTTTTCTTCAAAATTACAGATACTACGAGTGTCCATAGATTTAAATAACTACTTTTCATGATTCCAGACGTCTAAGGGTTATAAGTTCTTCACTCTCAACCAATACATTTACATATATCCTGGTTGTCCAAGACTGACATTCAGAGAGAGCAGGGGCTCAAGTGAAATAAAGGGCACTTCTCATAATTAGTAATCAGTAATTTAACTTCAATGACAATTAATAGGTAATTTCCATTGCCAGTAATGTGAAATAAGTGAACATAAACATACAAGCTTGATAAAAATCATTATTGAAGGAAATTTCAGATGGCACTTAGAGGATTTTTCATCTGAACTCTTCATATTTAGAATAACCTAAATAACTGCATCAAACAGAGGGGCGTGTTTTACTAATAATTTGTTTATTTTTGCACAAGGCACTACATCGTTTTAATTATTTTGGTGTTATCAGAATACATAACACTTTAAAATTAAACTTACCAAAATAATTGAGTAAAAATTCAATAAAACCCAATGTCATGTATGTATTAGTGGTGGTATGGAATACTATTTTATAAAGGTTTCGAGGAAATAAAAAAAGTTAAATTACTTAAATAGTTAATTTATAAATATTGTTATTTTTAAAGTTTAATTTTAAATTATTTCTACTCAGTTTTATTTATTAATGTACCAGATGCAGTTACTCAGATTGACTACATTGTTTAGAGTGTATCCTCCATCTGTTTGCATCTGTAGATTTCTTCTAAATTCACCAATTTAGATTTCTACATTTCAGGGGGAAAGACTCTTGATGTAAGTCAATAACTGGGGACGTTCTGTATGCAAATTAGGCGTCAACTAGTTAAAATGCGCACATTTGCATCTAATTGACAGGGAAATGCAGGTAAATAGGATAAACAAAATAACTAAAACACATCACCTGGTGGTGATATATGCTTATTTTATTAACTTATTTTATTACATGGCTTGGTTGAATTCCGATGTAGAATGCGGTCTGTTATAACCAACAGACCGCTGTGAGGAGTATAACAGAGCGTTGCCATGAAAAACAGAGCGTTGCTATGGACTCACAGGATTGTAACCGTAGAGACGGAGTGGACTATTTTCTTTAGCGGAAGCAACACAATCGGGTTTAACAATCGGGGGAGAGGGAGAGGGAGCGCTTCAGAACTCCTGACCTGATATTTAGATACTATATTTCAATAAATATATTTGTTTGACAGGGAAGCTGTGTGCAAACAGAAATATATATTATTTTTCAAAAAATAAAAAAAAGCATCCCAGAAAAAAGGGCACTTTCTCTCCAGGAATAAAAAGGGCCCTTTCATGTCTATGTGTGCGCGTGCCTGAGAGAGAGTGACTAAGAAACATTTGTAACACTTTACACTAAGCTCTCTTTGTTATAATTAGTTAATGCATTAGTTTTTTTTAAGTGATTTTAGAAATCTATTTTTATTTGATTGATTTGTGCACTTGCTGTCAGCATTGAAACACTGAACGCTTGCACTGTCACAGTGAGAACGATGCGTCGTCAGAGAACGAGCAGCTCTTGAGTCGCAGCATGGACAGTGATGAAGAAGCAGCTCAGGACAAACAGGGAACCGCTGACCTCTGCCTCCTGTCTCTGGTGCAT
>NC_081765.1:34588881-34626381 GCF_963082965.1 Carassius carassius
GAATAAATTATAAAGTATTTAAATGTTATAGTATTTGTCATACTGTCCTCATGCTAATTTCAATAAAATAACTTTATGAAGTCATGAGAGCAACTACAATAGTAATAATAATCATTTTTAAACAAGTATAGGGTAGATTTAGAGTGCTCTTCTTGAGTTTTTCCTTGCCAGCTCCATTTCTTCTCACAGAATGATTTAATACACCATGTTCAGAGGATTCAGAGCAGAAGCAGAAACACTGCAGGTTTCCTGAAGGTCACTGCAGATAATGATTGACAGTGTGTTTGGAGTTTCTCATGAGAAGCAGAATCACAGACGTTGGTTCTTTCACGACGAGGAGGTTCAGATCCAGCAGACGGACCACATGTTTCAACACGAGCTGTGATCGAGGAGCATTACCTCACACACACAACGCACAGACTCATGGGATCTGGCACTAATGCATTCATGAGGCTCAAATATTCTGAGTGGACTTCTACCGATCAGAGAGGAAATCAGAGCCAGGCTGATGGGACACGAGTCCAGCAAACACTCGGCCGCGATGCTCGGTGCTTCTGAGCTGGATACTGAGTCAATCCTCACTAGTCCTGGTGATGAAGAGTCCCAGGAAAAATAAAAAGCTTTTGTGAAATTTGCTGGGTTTTTATCTCATTATATAAATTGAAGCATTAGAAATAAATGGGGGGAAACGTTTTGAACAAATATATTTTATTCTATCTCTTTTGTAGAGGACGCCAGGACTGTTATTCAAAATATATTTATTAAAAATAATAATAATAATAATAAAAACCAGACATGAAAATGCAAGTTTCAGAGTATTTTAGCAAAACCTTGTACAAAAAGATGGTTCTCAGCTATGCTAAGAAAGATATAACAGAATGATCTGATATATATTTATCTGAACAAGTACATGGAAACCATCCAAAGTTCTGTTCATCCTAAAGCAGTCAAAACTGTATCTCTATATTCATATACTTTTACTATAATAAAACTACGGTTAATTATCTTATACAATACGATATATTATCTTAGACTATACTTCATTTCTTTATTATTCTTATATCTAACTGTACTGCCTGATTGATTTAATGTTTTCTACTGTTTAATTTAAAAAAAAGAAATCAGAAAAAAAAGATTTCCGATCTGAATCAAATGATTCACGATGCCGCTCCGAAGTTCCGATCTGAATCAAATGATTCACGATCCCGCTCCGAGGTTCCGATCTGAATCAAATGATTCACGATGCCGCTCCGAGGTTCCGATCTGAATCAAATGACTCACGATGCCGCTCCGAAGTTCCGATCTGAATCAAATGATTCACGATCCCGCTCCGAGGTTCCGATCTGAATCAAATGACTCACGATGCCGCTCCGAAGTTCCGATCTGAATCAAATGATTCACGATCCCGCTCCGAGGTTCCGATCTGAATCAAATGACTCACGATGCCGCTCCGAAGTTCCGATCTGAATCAAATGATTCACGATCCCGCTCCGAAGTTCCGATCTGAATCAAATGATTCACGATCCCGCTCCGAGGTTCCGATCTGAATCAAATGACTCACGATGCCGCTCCGAAGTTCCGATCTGAATCAAATGATTCACGATCCCGCTCCGAAGTTCCGATCTGAATCAAATGACTCACGGTGCCGCTCCGAGGTTCCGATCTGAATCAAATGATTCACGATGCCGCTCCGAGGTTCCGATCTGAATCAAATGACTCACGATGCCACTCCGAAGTTCCGATCTGAATCAAATGATTCACGATCCCGCTCCGAGGTTCCGATCTGAATCAAATGACTCACGATGCCGCTCCGAAGTTCCGATCTGAATCAAATGATTCACGATCCCGCTCCGAAGTTCCGATCTGAATCAAATGACTCACGGTGCCGCTCCGAAGTTCCGATCTGAATCAAATGATTCACGATGCCGCTCTGAAGTTCCGATCTGAATCAAATGATTCACGATGCCGCTCCGAAGTTCCGATCTGAATCAAATGATTCACGATGCCGCTCCGAAGTTCCGATCTGAATCAAATGATTCACGATCCCGCTCCGAGGTTCCGATCTTTATTAAAAGATTCACGATGCCACACCGAAGTACCGATCTGAAACAAATTTGTCTGTTCTTTCTCTTGTACCACAAATACACAAAAATATATCAAAATACCCGTCTTGGAAAGTATGTTCGAAAAAACTATCGGTTGTCTTAAGTGAAAGTAAACAGTTGAGAAAAAAATCAGATGTGTATTATATTGGATGTAGCCTATTCATCGTCTCTTAAAGTGACCGCGCCTAATTTAGCTACTAGCTGCTGTAATGTTAATCCAAGAAAATAAAAGAAAGAAAATCACTCCCAGCTCTTGACTGAATTACTTTGTAGTTTTAACAAGAATTAATGCATAGTCAAACCAACAATTATTCAGACACCAGATATAATTTTTCATATGTTTTTTTTTTTACTAGTATGTGCAGAACACTATAATGAATTCATGTAAGTGAGTATAGCAACATAAAGTGAACTGTGGCATATTATACCCAAATAAATTTTCATACAGTCGATTACTAGTGAAATTGATAAAAAAATAAAAAATAAAATTGGGACCAAAAATTATTCATACACTTTGACCCATACCATGTTTTGCTTACTTATTTTTTTCCAGAATTGCTAATGCAACCTTTTATCACTACAGACCGAACAAAATTAATCTTTGCTTGGTAACTGGTCAACAAAGTCAGTTCAGACAGTTGTCTGAAGTTTTCGTTTGATTATAATCCATTACATATCTTTCTATCAAAGTTATCTGATATTAGGATGATATTAAGATTAATTTTTCTGACAGTTTAACTCTGAGTTCTTGTCAGATTGTATAACCATTTTCTAAACTAGAGCAAATAAACTGTGATAATGTGAGAAATGTTGAAGATGTCTGAATAAATTTTGGTTTGACTGTATATTACATTTTTACTGTGAAGACTATGCAGTGCTATTTTACATTTAATTTTTCAGTTTCTGTACCTAGACACTTTGAAGCTCAGATCTAAACCAAATAATTTGCTATCCACGCTCCACAGTCATGGGGTGCTTCTCAATTCTTATTTGTGCATCCTCGTTTCCTTTTCTCTCTTCCTTTCCTTGCATCTTAGCTCCAGCGCTTCAGGAGGCGAGGGAAGGACACAAAGAAAAGACATGAGGATGGAGGAATTAAATCAAGTGAAATGATATTTCATCCCTTCCTTTACGGTACATTCACACGGGCATCGCGTTACTTGACAGACCAGAGGGCGTCTGAATCTTGGTGCTGATGCAAACGTCATAGTGACAACAGCCAATTACATTGGACTGCAACTGGTAAGCACCTGAGCTAGGCTATTTGCATAAGTGGATCTGATTGGCTGAAGCCTCCATTGGTGCTTCAAAATTTGAGAAATTTTCAACTTCAACAGTAGTGAAGTGACACAGAAAGGACCCAAAATTGAAGTCTTTACAGCGTAATCACTCAGAAAAACAGTCTCTTGTCGTCATCTTATCTGTTAAATTCTAACTAAAATTACCATCACACACACACTGTTTCCCAATACTAAATACTATTATTAAATATTACTATTATTTAGGGCTGCATGATGAATCAAAAGTGATTAATCACGATTGTCATGCATCTTTTGTCAGTAAAGCCAGTTCTGTGATTAGTAGTAAATCCCATCACCTGCTTTAAACGGAGCAGCATTTACTACACAGAGCCGTAGTTCTCTGACAAGCTATGCAAAATCTCGTTCTTTATCGCACACGATATAATCATAGGATTATGAAATTGACTAAATCGTTCGTGATAATTACAGCCGTTTGGATATCTTCTCAGTGAACTATGGTTCTGTGTAGTAAATGCTGCTCCATCAAAGAGCACATGAAAATACCACATTTAATAAGGTTTTTACTCCAAACTCACTTCATAACGTCAATTGAGTGATGTGGCTTCTTAAACCGATTAATTAAAGGCACACAATATTTCATTGTATTCTAAGCAGTGATAATGGTGATAATGTCGATTAGCATTTCATTATAGTTATACATTATTATGATGAAAGTTATAATAAGAAGAAGTCAGATAAACCATATATTGCTGTAGTCGTGTTGAATCAATGAAAGCAGTTAAATCTTCGGTTTATTCAGCTGCAGAGATAGTAATTTCCTGGATTTCTTCTGCGTATTTGAGTATTTGGATTTTTAGCGTGAGAGCATCCTCTGGTTAAAAGTGTGTTTCAAAGCAGCTTGACAGCAGTAAACGGTAACAAATAAAGTGTTAAAATTCATCAACTATGTAACAAACTCAGTTTCAGCAGTAAAGCATCAAACATCACTGTAGCAACTTCTTTTTGAACACTCAAGCTCTGCTCACGTTTAAAGATCTGGTTACTGTGTGGACCCACACCGTTTAATGACACAAAGAACACGAACTGCTGCTGGAAACTCACACAAACAACACTACAGTAAAACGCCGGCAGAGGAAAGCACGGCGTGTGACATCAGCTGTTTGATTTCTGGATGCACTGCTCCTTTAAGAGTAAGAGAGATACACTCAGAGACATGATGCTGGAATGAAGCGACTGCATGCAGTGACCCGCCGTCTGCTTCAGCCTCATCAATCACTCCAACAAACATGGGAAATGATTTACACTTCCTCAGCTCAAGTGTGCAAGAGATAATAACAGATAAAGTGTGTGCGGTGGTTCTGTGTGGAGATAAAAACACTCACGCGTGTTTGCTGAATCTGCTGCTGAAACACCTGCTGTGTTCACAATCACACACTACTAATCACACTATTTAGATGCATGCTCTGCACACTATATGGACACTCTGCCCACTGAGCAAGCGACGTCTGTGGACGTACAAAACAGGTTGATATCACGTCCGTCCGTCCAGGCCATGATTTGAACGTCCATTGACAGCCAGAATTAGTCGATTCATGACACTGTGAATTTATGTCCAATCTGGCCATAATTTAAACGTCCACTGACAGCCAGAAGTAGTTCAGAAAAGACGTTCATACTGACTATAATCTGGACGTCCGTTGACATCCAGAAACAGTCCATAAATGACATGAATAAAGATGTCCAATCCGGCCATAATCTAAACGTCCACAGACAGCCAGAACTAGTTCAGAAAAGACGTTCATTCTGACTATAATCTGGACGTCCGTTGACATCCAGAAACAGTCCATAAATGACGCAAATAAAGATGTCCAATCCGGCCATAATCTAAACGTCCACAGACAGCCAGAACTAGTTCAGAAAAGACGTTCATACTGACTATAATCTGGACGTCCGTTGACATCCAGAAACAGTCCATAAATGACGCAAATAAAGATGTCCAATCTGGCCATAATCTAAACGTCCACTGACAGCCAGAACTAGTTCAGAAAAGACGTTCATACTGGCTATAATCTGGACGTCCGTTGACATCCAGAAACAGTCCATAAATGACGTGAATAAAGATGTCCAATCCGGCCATAATCTAAACGTCCACTGAACAGACGTTCATAGGCTATAATCTGGACGTCCGTTGACAATGTTGAAGATTTTATTATTTAGAAAATAAGCAATTTACTTATAGGCCTACATTTGTACACTATTATTTATTCCCTTTGTGTGTATGACTTTGGTTGACTTTGGTAGCAAAGGCCTGAAAACCAAGGCCTGAGAATGTTATTTCAGTAAAGACACCTGGTACAAAGTCTCACCCAAAAATAATCTAAAGGAGGTGACCATATTTGGAAGGGATGTGGGTATATTATCTGTGAAACCCCACAGAACTGGAGTGTCCTTTCTGCAGGAGGCGCTCGGCTTTGTTTGTTCAAATAAAGTCTAATTGTTTCTGGCATCAAAGATCTCTGAAGTCATTTTGCCAGAAAGATTGATTGAAAGACTGAAACTACAACAAAATCCAGAAACGGTCCATAAATGTGAATAAAGATGTTCAATCTGGCCATAATCTAAACGTCCACTGACAGCCAGAACTAGTTGAGGAAATACGTTCATATGGTTATAATCTGTACGTTGACATCCAGAATTATTCGACAAATTATGTGAATAAAGATGTCCAATTTTGCCACAATCTAAACATTCGTAAACATCCAGATTTAATGATTGAAAATATGTTAAAGGCCGGCCACTGTGGCCTGCCCACTATAATCAAAAGGCTGTTAAAAAAAACAACCATCATCATTGTTATAACATTTCCAGAGTCCCTCAGTCCAATTTCCTAAAGTCTTTCATTCCAGATTAAGGTCCTTAAACACTGCGCAGCCTGTATGGCTTTTAAGTTTTTCTTATAGAACTCAATACTCAAAATATATTTTCATTTCATGTTTAAATCTTTAAAAAAAGGGCTGCATAAAATTTACATTTGTGAATACATTTAGCTAACAGAATTTTTTCAGATTTAAAAATTATCAATTTTCTTTTTACATTCATGAAAACATTTAAATTCAAAGTTAGGATTCACATAATATTTTATAAAAATTTACAAAATGTACCACCAAAATATCCACGTGAAAGACAGTTCCAAAATAAACAAGCTTCTCCTTTGGTGTGCACCTCCAAAAATGAGTAACCCTAATTCGTGTCAAGGTGACGGAGGCCAAGAACATGGTCAACTGGTCCTGTGTTGATCAGCTGTGTGGAGTAGTCACTGAATTTGCAAAAAAACACTACAATATGCAGTAACATTTTGAAATTAGATCTTCAAAATTAGACTTATCATATATCACTCCGAAACGGTCACAACACTGTAGGAGCGACGCCATAGTTGACGCTAGTTCCTTGTCAATATCACAATTGTATTGCATTCAACCCTCTACATAATTTTATTATTTTGGTCACCTTGCTCTTTTAAACTTAGGCAGGTCAGTCACAATGGGGAAAGCAGTGGCAGGATGACTAATGATTTTTTATGATCTGATCATCTCTGAGAGGTAGGCCTATAGGATACAGGCAGGTTGGCACAAATTGACAGATCTGGTCCCTCAAATTCAAGGCGAGGAATAAACCAAACAATAACTGATAATGTGAGTTATAACCACATGATTTTTGGGAAGTGGGAATGGTAGACGTTGACACAAATACTTCCAGTCCGACTATTATTCTAAAGTTTTTAAATTATTTATTCTAGAAAAAGTTATTTATTTATTGTATTTTTTCCATTTGTCATTGTCTTTGTTTGAGGGTGATGGGTAAATTTCCACATATTTGGCCTTAAGTTATTTTTAAAGGCCTGGGGTTCCAAAAGAGCGCTGTTCTGACCACCTTGACCCCTTCAGCAACATGGGCAAGCCCAAATATAAAATAAATTTCACCCATACTCCTACAAATGTCAATTTATTTTATAGTTTATTGTTTTGGTGTTTTTTTATGACGTGTATGCTAATTAGTAAAATTATATATTTTTAAAAGTGATAAGCATAGATGTTTTTCGGATAAGAGTGTTTTTTTTTTTCCTTTCGTTTTTGTTCTTAAAAGTGTGGTGGAAAAGGCGGTTTTATTGGGTACACCTTCCGGTTTCAAGAAGATTCCCTAGATCCCATGTGAAAAATAGTTCTACCTTTATAGTGATAATAAAAAATACAAACTGTGTCAATTACTTTGATTTTTTTTTTAACTTTTATAACATGATTTATATAATGATCAAACATGCTCGGAATACAAGTTTATCAGTTCTGTGGCGGACGGATATATGTGACTGCAGTCCGCGCAGCATGCTCCGCCGCATTCTGCACCAAGGCTTTTAGCTGTATCGTGTTACACTTGACGTCCCCATCAAGAACTTTGTAAGTATGTTATACTATTGATAATACTAATAGTGAGCGATTCCCGAAATGTTATTATAATGTTTTTATTTCGTTAGTCCCAGTTGGTTCAGCTAAGTAATTCAAGTGTTTTTTTTTCCCTCTAAATGGACGAACGTTTAAGATCGCTTAACGTTAGTCTCCGTGTCGCTGTCTCACTGTGTTGCACTTGAGTCGACGTCCCCATCAAGGAATTTGTAAGTAACATTATGTTATAATATGGTAATACTAATAGTGAGTGTTTTTCGAAATGTTATCAAAGTTTTTTTTCGTTAGTCCCGGTTCAGCTAACGTTAAGTAATTCAATTTGTTTTCCCTATAAATGGACGCGCTAGCTACTTAAGCTAGCTCCTCGTGTCGCTGTCTCACAGTGTTGCACTTGAGTCGACGTCCCATCAAGGACTTTGTAAGTATAACATTGTTATAATAGGGTAATACCAATAGTGAGTGTTTTTCAAAATATCATAAAGTTTTTTTGGTTACACTTTATTTTGATAGTCCACTTTAGACAGTCTACTAACTAGTAACTTTTCAACTAGCAGCTACATGTCAACTAAGTTAAAGGAGAACTCCGGTCAATTCTAACATTGAGCTCATTTTTTTGTACATTTGGAGTGCTGTCAATACAGAGAACAATGACAATGCTCTGCATTGCTTAGGCACACCCAGGTCTTTGGACTGCGACAGGTCAACTAGTGGTGAGTTAAACTTTTCATTTTTAAATTTTCAAATCAGCATGCAGGTTACTAATAATGTTGATCATGACTGACTGATGTTTCTGTTCTGCATTGCTTAGGTTCACCCAGGTCTGTGGGCCGTGACAGGACAACTAGTCGTGAGTATAGCCTTTCATTGCTGAATATTGCAGGCTGGTCACTAGGACTAATGATAATGAATCACTGATGTTTCTGCTCTGCATTGCTTAGGCACACCCAGGTCTACAGGCCGTGACAGGTCAACTAGTCGTGAGTATAACTTTTCATTTTTAAATTTTCAAATCAGCATGCAGGTTACTAATAATGTTGATCATGACTGACTGATGTTTCTGTTCTGCATTGCTTAGGTTCACCCAGGTCTGTGGGCCGTGACAGGACAACTAGTCGTGAGTATAGCCTTTCATTGCTGAATATTGCAGGCTGGTCACTAGGACTAATGATAATGAATCACTGATGTTTCTGCTCTGCATTGCTTAGGCACACCCAGGTCTACAGGCCGTGACAGGTCAACTAGTCGTGAGTATAACTTTTCATTTTTAAATTTTCAAATCAGCATGCAGGTTACTAATAATGTTGATCATGACTGACTGATGTTTCTGTTCTGCATTGCTTAGGTTCACCCAGGTCTGTGGGCCGTGACAGGACAACTAGTCGTGAGTATAGCCTTTCATTGCTGAATATTGCAGGCTGGTCACTTGGACTGTTGATAAAGAATCACTGATGTTTGTTTCTGCTCTGCATTGCTTAGGTACAGCCAGGTCTACAGGCCGTGACAGGTCAACTAGTCGTGAGTATAACTTTTCATTTTTAAATTATCGAATCAGCATGCAGGTTACTAACACTTGATATTGACTGACTGATGTTTCTGTTCTGCATTGCTTAGGTTCACCCAGGTCTGTGGGCCGTGACAGGTCAACTAGTCGTGAGTATAGCCTTTCATTGCTGAATATTGCAGGCTGGTCACTAGGACTAATGATAATGAATCACTGATGTTTCTGCTCTGCATTGCTTAGGCACACCCAGTTCTGCGTACCGTGACAGGTCAACTAGTCGTGAGTATAACTTTTCATTTTTAAATTTTCAAATCAGCATGCAGGTTACTAATAATGTTGATCATGACTGACTGATGTTTCTGTTCTGCATTGCTTAGGTTCACCCAGGTCTGTGGGCCGTGACAGGACAACTAGTCGTGAGTATAGCCTTTCATTGCTGAATATTGCAGGCTGGTCACTAGGACTAATGATAATGAATCACTGATGTTTCTGCTCTGCATTGCTTAGGCACACCCAGGTCTTTGGACTGCGACAGGTCAACTAGTGGTGAGTTAAACTTTTCATTTTTAAATTTTCAAATCAGCATGCAGGTTACTAATAATGTTGATCATGACTGACTGATGTTTCTGTTCTGCATTGCTTAGGTTCACCCAGGTCTGTGGGCCGTGACAGGACAACTAGTCGTGAGTATAGCCTTTCATTGCTGAATATTGCAGGCTGGTCACTTGGACTGTTGATAAAGAATCACTGATGTTTGTTTCTGCTCTGCATTGCTTAGGCACACCCAGGTCTTTGGACTTCGACAGGTCAACTAGTGGTGAGTTAAACTTTTCATTTTTAAATTTTCAAATCAGCATGCAGGTTACTAATTGGTCATGACAAAATGATGTTTCAGTTTTGGGTTCCACAGATTCGTCCAGATCCAGGTCCAGGTCTGTGGGCCGGGACAGTTCAATTAGTTGTAAGTATAGCCAGGCACAGTTGTGTTTTATTGAATATTAAATTAGCATGGGTAATTTGCACTATTGATAATGGCTACATTTGGGTTGCACAGGTTCATCCAGGTCTGTGGGCCGGGACAATTCAAGCAGTCGTGAGTATTGCCAGTTACATTTGGCTTGTCTTATTGAATATCAAATTAGCATGAATAATACTATTCATACTGAATAACTAATGTTGGTGGTTTGGGTTTCTCAGGTGTACCCAGGTCCCAGGCTGTGGAAAGTAGGTCCATAGATGGTGAATGTCATTGGTTGTATCACTTAATGAGGCACATTGTACAAGTGTTCTAAATATATTGATCGCTTCACACACTTTTTTCTTTCCTGCTTAGGTCTTTCACATGAAAAGTCCAGTTATAATAGGGATGTGCCAACCACATTCCCCCTGTCAGAAGCGAGTAAGTACAAGAATATTTTCATGTAACACCCAGACTAATTACTTATGTATTAACATTACATTCTCTTTGTAACTGGTGAATCAGACTTCAGGTTTTCATCTTATTGCTTTGGCATTTATGACATTTAGTCTAGAACCATCTCTTAATAAAATTGTTATTTAATACAACTGATTTGTCAAATACAGGGTTAAAGTTTACCTGTTAAATAGTGTTATGTAACAAATTGAATAGTTATTCATTTTTCTAGGATTGCTAGAGAGCACACTTTTACTGAAATGCCTTGCTGTTACCAGAGAACCATGATTATAGTGAGTAATTATTATTATTTTTCTTAATTTCTCATTATTGCCAGAATTCCAAAAAATAGTGCTGACAAAGCTGGTGACTCTCACTGATGAGGTCAAAAAACTCCAGAGGAGCATGCCTAAATCTAGCATTGAGATCAGAAAGATTAACACCTTGGAAGAGTTCGAGAGGGAGGAGGCTTCTCTTCTGGATAAAAACAAATTTGAAACCTTGGTAAGAAGTTTTCAACCTCTAATGAGCTTACAATCCTATTGATTATCCTTAATAAACATAGACATTATCACATTGTGTTTTTCCACTAGAAATAAACCTTGTTACATTATTACCTTTAATTTGGTACTGTGAAGCTGCTTTGGGGCAATACGTATTGTGAAAAGCGCTATATAAATAAACCTGACTTGACTTGACTTAGTGCTGGGCGGTAAACCAGTTCATACCGAAAGCCGCTGTATATTTTCGTTACGATGTTAATTTTTAATAAACCGCCAAACTGATGTATTCAAGTACACAACGTTCGGAAGTCGGAACGTTGCACTGCGCCACACGACACTGTTTCAGACGGACCCTTTAAAATGTTGCACTTCAGCGATTGCAAGCAGTGGTGAGGGTAAACAAACGGCAGTGTTCTGGTGTTACGGATGTACACGCTGCAAGTTCGGACACTTGGGAGGTCGTGAGATATTGCACACATTCGCATCAATGCAGCCGGTACACGGCACGACTGTCCTGCACAAATTTTATCCCGAGTTGGTGGCAATCACGTGAGCTTTCACGCTAAACACAGAAACAATGTAAAATGACAGAGAACAGTAGCCATTCGGAATCCATTCCTCTCAACATAAACACTTATTAAAAGAGCGAGATTGTATGTGTGATAGTGTATGTAATATTAATGCAAATTGTAACTTCACTAAGTCACTTGTTTTATATTTCCTTTTTAGATTTACTTGAATACTGTGTAATGTACCTGTATTGCAAGTTGTTCTATTTTTTTGTATTGGTTTTTTATAAAAAATAAAAAAGAAGTGAAATTTGAAAAGTTAAAGTTCTGAATTTTGACTACAATTGTCTTTGCATTCTGATTCCTCACTTCATTAGAAGCATGACTGGCTCTTATTTGTAAGCAACAGCATAATTTTCTGGGGCCATGCAAACCTGTTTTACTAGTGTGGAAATATTCTACAATATTCACTAATGACAGTAAAATAGACCATCCTAAATCAATTTACTGCAGTAATTCCTCTCTCAATGAGTAGAAAATGCATTGAACACCTGACTATGCATGAAAATAAAATAAAAAAACGTCATAAACCGGAAAACTGTCATCATAAAAAAAAAAAAAAAAAAAAAACGTGATATAAATTTTTGGTCAAACCGCCCAGCACTAACTTGACTAATTAGGACTTGACTAATGCCAATAGGGGGCTATGCGGAACACCGAACGTTCTAACCGGAAAACAGGTCTTATTTCCACTTTTCACTTCAGTACAGAACACATCTGCAGTGGTAGGTGATGTCTTAGGTAACTGAAGTTTTGCTTATTATAATAAAATTTGTATAAACTGTAGTGTATTTCTTTTAATTAAAATGTTGGAAGTTTTTGTTTTGCCAAGCTGCAAGTCAGTCAGGGTGATATGCTTCCGAAAGATTATGCGTGCTAATTTTGTTGTAAGGAGACACACCCTGAGTCGCATTTTATGCCAGAAAATATATGCAACAGAGTAATACAGCAGAGATCTTATATATTGATACATTTCAATATCGATCCAGCAAATTCTTTCAGCTTTTTGTATTTACCTGCTGATAAAATGTTTTGGGATTTTTTTTATATTTGAGTTAAAATCTTTCAATTATTTCATGATTATACATATGATTTTTGTATGGTTTACATGTGATGTTTTTTAGGGCAGCAAACAACTGGACCCTGTTCTCAATTTTTTACCATTAATATATTTTCATGTGTTTTTTTAATTATAGGTTTGTCAGCTGGCAAGAGTGGGTGGGAAAGATGTGAAGGACTGCACGCACAAAGTGATGGACAGGTATTTATTTACATATTAACTTAACAGACACAGATCCCCAATCTGTTTTCATTTGGTAGTTTGGTTTAGTTGTTGGTTTAAGTAAAGAGCAGGACTGTGCACTAGGGCTTGGCAATATGGATAGTTTTATATCTTGGTGTTTTTTGGCTAAATGGTGCTAAAAGATAAACTGTATATCATATATTTTATGAAAATGGCTAAATTTGTAAGTCAAATCCACCTTAGAGATGACATATGCACTTTTATTTAAACGGATGGTCATTAAAATAAAATGCAGTGGTTTACTTCCCTGTTTTATTCCCTACGTTGAATAAAAAAGCATTATTTCTGGTTTCCAACAACAATAACAGGAGGATTAAGAGAGGGAGAAGGAGAGACAGACAGGGGCTCACGGACAAAAGAGGGCATGAGAGGAAATTCCACCAGATTTCACTCTTTTCGGCCAGATGTCTGTTATCTTTCTTTAAAGGGACACTCCACCCATTTGCATTAAGCTTTGCATTGTTAGAAACCCAGTCATACTATTGAATGGTCGTGCAACACTCTTTCTTTTTCCCCTGAAACGGGAGAAATCCGTTATTTACCTCTTACACTTCCTCCTAAAAATGACGCAAAAATCGTCATTTTGCGTCATTGTAGGAGGAAGTGTAAGAGGTAAATAACGGATTTCTCCCCTAATTTCAAGCTCTGGTGGTAGCTAGCCTTGTAGACGGAAGAGTGATTTCTCTTATAGGCAGATATGCGCTTTCTGGATTAGTGGGAGTGGCTTGCGGAGCTGTGCAATGTGGTGCATTGTGGGAGTTGTTGTCTTTCATACAAATGCGTCCTGAAGTTATTTTTTGTCTTTCCTCGATCACGAAGGCACCAAATTAAAAATTTATTTTACATTTCGACTACATATATGACCCACTTTAAATAAAAAACAATGTTCAAATGGGTGGAATGCCCCTTTAAAATAAATTTAAGCTCTGTCGATTTATGTAAATTGCTCCTCAGATCTCTGCAGGGTAAATCCATACAGCTAGCTAGACTATCTGTCCAATCTGAGTTTTCTGTTGTACGACTAAAACAACTTTTGAACATGTATGTTACACCAAAAGAAATTTCTTCCTAAGGCTAATTTGCAGTGGCACCGTGGCTTTGCCTGGCTCCAATCCCAGAATGCCGCACCGAAAACGCATGCATACTAGAAATAGAACCGACGCTTATTTTTCACGCGATTACATGTTGTTTGAAAGTGTCTAGGTTTTGACATAAAAATGCAATACTTTTATTAAATACTTGAATAAAAGTCAGTACTTCCAAAGTTGTCTTCAAATCAAATCAGTATATTTTTATGTTTAACATGAAGTGTGCTACTGCAGTAAATCAATTGGAAACATGCGTGTGTACAGACAAGGCTAGCAGCGCAGCGTCAGACATGTTTCTGGTGTGCAAAGACATAGAAAATGCAACGCAGCCGCCACACAACAGAAACGCCAGGCTCATGCGACGCAGCCAATTTGTGTAGCCAGCCTAAGGCTGACACTGGCTAATTTATGAATCCCTATGTGCTTCTCAGCTAAGAGGTCTAATGTATGTAGAGATCTGTATGGTTATATTGTATAGTGTCTTTTCAGGCGATTTGATGAAGGTAAAAATAGTGTGGCTGTGTATAATGCCAATGCTCTATCAAAATCACTGTTTTTTTTTGTTTTTTAATTTGAAGACAATTCTGCGTGTGGTGGAATAATTGCATATTATTTTTGTCTTGGATTGGATTAGGCTCTTCACCAACCACCTAATGACACTATTTAATTTGAAGGGGAAGGGCAAAAAAGAGAAAATTGGTCTCGAAGACAAGAAATTGTTTTCAGCAATAAAAGGTAAGAATTTATATTATGGTAATTTTAAAAAAATTTGTGTGGAATGCTTAATATCAGGCTTGATGTAATTTTACTTAATTTGTTATCTATTTCATTTAATTGATTTGTTACTCAAATTTTCATCTAAGCATAATATGTATCTCTGCTGCAAGCTAAACCACAACAGTGGCGTTTGAATTGATTTATTTTACACAGGATTTCTTTGCTTTGATTGTAGATGCTGTCATGAAATGGGATGCAGCTGCCACAGAGGCCCAGATAAAGTCGGCTGCATCGGACCACCTTAAACATGCCCCTGGGAGAGTCGGGGTGGTGCTTATAAATAAATAAATACACTGTGCTAATAGTACAAAATTTTATAGCACTTTTATTTATTACTTTACTGTTCTGACTTTTAAGTTTTATTATGTTATTGTGTTAATTTATACTTTCTGTTCTCGTTTTAAGTATTAGTGTGTTATTGTTTTAATTTATACTGCTGTTCTGGTTTTAAGTTTTACTAAATATTAGTAATAAAAATATATTTTGAAATTTAGATGATTTCTTGGAGTGATCAGTTTGGTTTACAGGAAAATGGTAAGCAGTTTATTACAATTATATTGATAAGATACAAAAATGCAAGACTAGTATATAAACTAAACAATTATTCAATTGAATATTCAATTTAATCCATATTCTTTCAAATAATTTAGGTCTATGGTCTGTCTGCAGTTTCATGACACGACAACCATTAACAATGAGTAACTGGGTTTTTCTCAGTGAGAACTAACTCACTCAATGCCACTGTTTGAAGCAAACATTTTTTTGAATTTTGATCCTTGCAAATATGTCCAGATAGGATTTCCATGTTAATACGAGTCTTTAACAGTCATCTTTGACATTTCTACAGAAAACGCATCTAATACAACTTTTATTCTGGCTGTCTAAAGATTACATATTTAGCACGTTTTTGACATCTAAATAATGTCCTAAAAAGACATCAAAAAAACTATCTTTCTGGCTCTTGTGAGGACGTCTTCTGGATGTCTAACAACTACGTCTGTACAACGTCTTTAATTTACGTCTAAACAACGTCCAGAAAAGACGTCAAAAAACCTTTCATTCTGGCTCCTGTGAGGACGTCTTCTGGATGTCTAAGAATGACGTCGTTAGCACGTCTTTAATTGACGTCTATACAATGTCCAGAAAAGACGTCTAGTGGATATCTAAAAATGACGTCATTATCACGTCTTTAATTTACGTCTAAACAACGTCCAGAAAAGACGTCAAAAAAACTTTCATTCTGGCTCCTGTGAGGACGTTTTCTGGATGTCTAAGAATGACGTCTTTTAGACGTCTACTAGACTACTTCTTGCTCGCTGGGTGCATTAGTACCTCAATGACTTTCTACACTGCAGTATATACTGCACTGCCTAACAAGTGTGCTGCATTTGGACCCAGTTCCTGTTTTTCCACGGTCTTCCCTTACCCCCCTGTGACACCCGAAACCAACAGTTTAGTGCCAGGACCAGTCTTGTTTCACCAAAGTGACTTTTTGAGCTCATAACACTGAGGTCTGACAGCACAAACCAGACATGGGGACTTGTGACTTGGTGACTTGGACTCGAGTCGACTCGAGTCGCTATTTTTATGACTTGTGACTTGACTTGACAAAAAATAAAATACTTGAGACTTGACTCGGACTTGGAAGTTAAAGACTCGGGACTTGACTTGACTTGAGACAGGATGACTTGAATGACTTGAGTGTTAATCACATCATGTTTTCAGTTTGAATATAAAATATATAAATTATTTTTAAAAATAAAATTGATTACTCAGCTGGAGCGCAGGCTGAGAATCGCGTTGTCATGACTGGATCAGGACACTATCATCAGTCATGCCCTCTCTACCTTACGCACACCACGCCCACTTAGATCAGATATCACATCACATCAACATCTCAGCTTGAGGGGTACCGAGGGTCATCGCTTTTGTCGTCAATAATTCGCGGCGCGCCGCTTTCTCCTTGTTTCCAAAGCGCTCGGGCAGTTGCGCCCCTGAGGCGTCTGCCGTTGCTAAGCAACCATGACGCGCTCTCTCCATGACGAGCAAAGGATAAATGGATTTGCAGCACTAAAAATCGCTTGCAGTAGCTCTGCTACTAAATTTATTTCAAAATGGCAATCCATATACAGCTATGATCAACTGTTCCTTCATCTTGGCTGAGCTTTCAACGTTGTTACGGGAAAGGATGAAGCTGCTTGATTGGTTCTTGTCACATGACCTGCGGTGCCCTTGCGGTTCTCTGAAAACTTGAGATGTTTTTAACTCGACGCGGTGCGGACGCGATTGGAAAAAAACGAGCGTGGCGACCGCGTTGCTTCCATTATGAGCGCGCATACCGGTGGCGCATACATGGTGGGATAGGCCACATCATGCTCGGCTTGCAGACAAGACTCTCTCGAATCTTATATTTTGCAAGTGCAATACCTTGTAATAGAGGTAATGACTTACGGATATACTCTGAGAGAGAGGTTGTGTGTGTGTGTGAGAGAGAGAGAGAGAGAAACACACTCGTGCTTTACCTGATTAAGGAAACCCAAGCTGAGTCTGACTCCAATCACAACCCCAACATTCAGAAACTAATTGACAAAAATCTGAAGTATAATTAAGATGAAAAATGAAAAAAATGAATTTGAGCTCCAAACCAAACTCCAGTGTTATTCGGCCCTAAACAGAACCACAAAACTGGCAAATTACTTATCACTCAAGCAATTAAAAGAAAGACAAATCCTTTCAAAATATGGACTCAGTGATCATGATTTGGAAATAGAGATTGGTAGACATAAAAGATCCTGGCTACCGAGAGAAGAGAGGCAAACACTGTGAGCTGAATCAAACAGAGGATGAGAAACACTTCCCAAATACAGCACTACAAGAGAAAACATTCTTCCCACAGTTTGAAGCTTTGAATCGTTCATTCTTGTCTCTAAATGACTCGGAGAAACTACTCTATATACTTGGAGAGAATGAGACGGCAGTCACACTAGCTGCTAAATATTTATACACCATACACACCATACGAAAGGGATCATTTATTGTATTCAACTGTTTTATTTTATATTCTTAATTCTATATAATTACTATTATTAATATTAGAAATATTATCTGCTGCTGCTATTTTGATTGTATTGTATTTTATTGTAATCATATTTTATATTTTATTCTGTATCTAAATGCTTTGGCAATACTGTAACTCAAATGTCATGCCAATAAAGCAACTTGAACTTGAGAGAGAGAGAGAGAGAGAGAGAGAGAGAGAGAGAGAGAGAGAGAGAGAGAGAGAGAGAGAGAGAGAGAGAGAGAGAGAGAGGAGAAATGTAAGAAAGTTTAATGTTGTATGTAAACTGTGTTTGAGGGGAAGTCGTGGCCTAATGGTTAGAGAGTCGGACTCCCAATCGAAGGGTTGTGAGTTCGAGTCCCGGGCCGGCAGGAATTGTGGGTGGGGGGGAGTGCATGTACAGTTCTCTCTCCACCTTCAATACCACGACTTAGGTGCCCTTGAGCAAGGCATCGAACCCCCAACTGCTCCCCGGGCGCCGCAGCATAAATGATGAACACTGCTCCGGGTGTGTGCTCACAGTGTGTGTGTGTGTGTGTGCGCACTTCGGATGGGTTAAATGCAGAGCACAAATTCTGAGTATGGGTCACCATACTTGGCTGAATGTCACTTCACATCGTTTGAGAGAGAGAGAGAGAGGGGGGGGTGTTCAGAGAGGAGTCTGTTGGATGTTTAGCTGTTATTTGTTTTATGGACTCAATGTTGAAAATGTAAAACATTTCTGTTGGCAGAAGTGAAAAATAAATAATTTTATGAAGTTACAATTTTGTTTGATTCCATGTTTACTGAACATGAGTATTTACAATGCAAATCCAAATTATTTTAATTTACTGACAGTTACTTATATCTTGTCTTTTAACTTTATTAAGATCAGATTCTGCAGGTAAAATTACAATAATAAGGTGACTTGACTTGGACTTGACTTGACTTACTACAGGACTTGACTTGACTTGACTTGACTTGCCCAAGAAAAAAATACTTGAGACTTACTTGAGACTTGCACATGTGTGACTTGGTCCCATCTCTGGCACAAACCGGCCTGTAATGAGCTTCTCAGCGGTCAGGGACGGTGAACAGGCATGACACAACTGCTGAAGCACGGATACTTTAAAAGGTAAATAAATGTTTAATGAGGACAAACGGCCTGAAACACGACTTCCACTGGCGTTACGGTCAGCCAACAATCCACACGTATAAATCACACAAACCAGCGCTCTGTCGCACATGAGTTTATACACACTGCAGCACTTAAACGCTTGAACTAATGAAAAGGAATAAATCAGCCTGTGACAGATCAGCGAGGGAATCCGAGCTACTTCACCTCTCTGGGCTGCTTTTAAAACCAATTAAAGATGCTCTGAAACTCTATACTGCGCATATAAAACATTCACTGCCCTGGCATTTTATACCCATTTTTTCTTTCTTTCACGGTTTTATAAACCATGATACATGTCACAGAGAACCACACATTAGGACAAACACTCACTTCAGCATGACTGATTAAATTACTGAAGTACTGAAGTACTCATCGCTCATCACCACATTAAAAACACGTGCACCTGCCAACAATCACATTTACTGGAAATAAAACGTTTTATGTATAAAACATGATTTTAATTCAGCAAATTTCCAAGGAAATATTTCCAACTTTCCATTTAGTATAGTATATAGTAAACTAAAATTATGAAAAATAAATAAATGAATAAATAACAAAAACTATTAAGATATATAGGGTAAAAGAATAAAACAGATTTTTTTTTAATTTAGCAAAAATTTAAATATTAAAAATAATATAAATACGAATTTATTAACCATTAATAAAACTATAATAGTATAAAGATAAATTATAACTATTAATAAAAACTATAATATTATCTTGTTGATACTAAAATAATACTGTATATATAAACATTATTATTCAGTGTTTTTTAGAACCCTAATAATAATATAATAATAAAAATATATAGAAATAATAATAAAAATGGCAAAAAAAAATTATTTTAACAAAAAAAATAGAACATATAAAACACACACACACACACACACACACACACACACACACACATATATATATAATGTATTAATTTTGTAAAAAAAAAAAAAGTGGTTGGTTATCAAGAAGTTGGTTATCAGTGCTGCATCTGAACTTTAGTATATTTGATCTTGCCGTGTCTATAAATCACACATGTGGAGCTGAAGTGTTGATATCTGTCGGCGTTCCCATCGATCTCAATGGCAGCTTCTCAGCTAATGCATGCCCTGACATCTGCTTCATCTCAACTGTAGTTAGCAGCAAGGACTAACCAACCTTTGCTAACCAGCCAGGCCTTGAAGCCCCTCTGAAGACAGTCATTACTCCTCTAACTCTGTCCGGTGACGCAGATCATGACGGCATGGAGAGTTAGTCAATGCTCCTGCCAACAGAAATCAAGAGTTCAGTCTTAAACTCTCTGTGTGGAGTCAAGTCGTCACCTTTATTTATATAGTGCTTTAAATAAAATACATTGCGTCAAAGCAACTGAACAACATTCATTAGGAAAACAGTGTCAATAATGCAAAATGATAGTTAAAGGCAGTTCATCATTGAATTCAGTTATGTCATCTCTGTTCAGTTTAAATAGTGTCTGTGCATTTATTTGCAATCAAGTCAACGATATCGCTGTAGATGAAGTGTCCCCAACTAAGCAAGCCAGAGGCGACAGCGGCAAGGAACCGAAACTCCATCGGTGACAGAATGGAGAAAAAAACCTTGGGAGAAACCAGGCTCAGTTGGGGGCCAGTTCTCCTCTGACCAGACGAAACCAGTAGTTCAATTCCAGGCTGCAGCAAAGTCAGATTGTGCAGAAGAAAGTCTGCATAGAGAGTCTCACATGATCCCTCCAGCACATGTATGTGACCCGGCGTTAACCCTGCAGCGAGACGCTCCTCTCAGACTCCTGTGAGAGATACGGCATCGAGCAGAGCTTTTCTCCATTACAGACAGGAACATGTGTGATTGAGAACAGACTCAGAGGCGCTCGGTCCAGTCCAAACCAAATCCTGCTCCATCTGGACATGACATAAGTGTGCTCAGGCCTGGAGCTCATTCAGCTCCGGCAAACATTCATCATCCTGGTAAACAGTTTGACAGCAGAGAGAAGAAACGAGGTCCGGCTCGACCCCATCATCCAGAAAACAGTCAAACAGAACCGGCTCAGGAGAACCAACAGAGATCTCATCACAGGTGCTGTCAGGGTTTAATCCTGATGAAAGAAAAATGCAATGAGGGACGTTTTAAACAAATAAGTGTCAGAACAAACAAACAGAGTTTGATTCTGGTGTGAGTCAGTCGTTAGTTTGACTCCTGAAGAATGACTCACTGATCTGACTCGACCAATCACATGAGACCAACTCGCTGACTGACCAATGACAGACGGGGAAATGTGCTCAGGAAACCTGTTTGAAAACAGTCAGTGTTGTTTTTAACATTTATTTGTTATTATTAGCAATATTTAACATTTCAGCTGCATATCACAGTTTGTTGTTTAGCTCCTGGTCTTCAATGAATAACGTACATAACGTACATTAAAAACATTTCCATGTATGTGATTTTTGAGATACAAGTTAAAGAACTAAAGACAGAGTATGATAAAACACACATTAAGTGCACATACATTTGTCCAGATCAGTAACTATTTTAAGAAAACTGTATATTAAGATCTACATTAGAGAATTAGATCATCTCATTTAGAAGAAACAACTCAAACCAAAATCTACATTCAAAAGTTTTTAGTAATCCTTCTGATTAAATAAATGGGATTGAAATATAATAACATAATATTTTATTTAAATAATTAAATAAGTTTGAAAAATACTTGGATAAGAATAAATATCTGAAATTGTATTTATATAAATAAATGAAAATGAATGAATCTGATTTAAAGAAATAATTTATTAAAAATAAATAGTTTTAATTACTAATTATTAATTAAAATTAATGATTTTGATTCAAAAGGGATAAAAACATAATACAATTTCATTTAAATAAGTAATAAATTAATCAATTTGACTACAATAGATAGATTAAATCTGAGTTCGAGTTGATATTCCTCGAAATCATCGCAGAACTGCTTTTGTGACACTTCCAGAGGCAATGACTGAAAGGGTAAAGTAAGTACGGTAACACGTTCATTTGAATTATTTCTATTGGATTACTGATGTCTAATGGGTTAATATCAGACTGATCTGCTTACAAAGAGTTCAGGGCAGCTGAAGGCGTCTGTTAAAGCAGACGAGACGAGACGAGACGAGACGAGACGTCTGCTCAGTGTCACATTCTGTCCGTCTCGTTAACACACTCACAGACTGGGATGGGAGTTTAATTAAGCCACAGATTAAATAAACCATCAGAACTGGCTCTGGCGTCCATGATGAAGTCCATGAAAAGGTTTGAACATTTTAAAAATAAATAAGGGAGTTTAAACAGAGTTTTATCAGACTCTCGTTCTGACGGCACCCATTCACTGCAGAGCATCCATTGATGAGACACTGATGCAGTGCTACATTTCTACAAACCTGATGAAGAAACAAACTCATCCTGATCTCTGTTGCACATTTTCAGCAGGTTTTCTTTTCCGAGTGAACTTCTCCTTTAATATAACAAGAGATTAGACTAATGCTAATGAGATATTTCAGTCTTGAGTGGAGCTCGAGTTTATTCTGATTACAGAAACACAATTGTATTGATTTCCACGACGGTGGGACCCGGTGTGAGAAATGCATTCATTGCCTTTCTGTGGCTTTCCAAGCAAATGAAAGCAAAGCAACTTTGATGAACAGAGAATCACTGATGATCATCACAACAACACTGCCATCTGCTGCAGACGCTGAGATCATCAAGAACAGTTTCGGCCTTTATAAGATTTATTCACAAGATTTAAGAGATGCAAACGTGCAATTGTGAGAAAAGTGTCTGTATTGTGAAATATACATGTCAGATTGTAAGAATTATTATTTATTTTTATTTATTTATTTTTAATGTCATCTCTGTCTCCCAACAGAGCAACCTGACAAATGTCTTAACTCAGATCTTATTATTTTAAAGATTTACCTGTTGTCTAATGAGAACCTACTGGACTGTTTTGTATTTTTGGAAATATATATATATATATACCGGCAAGACAGAAGTGAGTAATACACATAAGCATAGTTTAATCAAACATAGTTCGTCCTAGAGCTGTGCAATTAATGGATTTTGACCTCCAGCGATTAAATAAAATCCTAATTTCACCTAAAATTATTAAAATCATGTCACGTGACTTGATTAAAGTTGATCAGATTTATGAAGGTAAAATGACGTCATAAAGATTTTCATGCACAGGGTAATATTTGTGGAAGTGTACATAAAACTGTGAGTGTAAATTAAATTTGCATGCACAAGAGAAGCTTTGTAAAGGTGTAAATCGTGTCTCAAGTGCAAGAAAAAAATATTTGCAGCATTTTACTGTTACTCATAAGTGTAATTCATGTATTGTGAAACAGCAGCTAACGCAAAATAAATACTATATATATATATATATTTATTTTTTTTTGCCAAAAGATGGTCAAAAGCACTGCAAGCCTGTGAACAGTGATTTGCAATCAAAAACAACAGTTTAAAGAACTGCGAAACAGATTGACTGTGCAGAACCAATCTGTATGTGTAGAAAAACAAACGGCTGCAAATGTGTAAATGCCTTGTTGTGTATGACTGTCCGTCACATATGTCTCTTCTCATGGATGTCTGTCTGATCAAGAACTCTGTGATTCAGGTGTCACACCTGCATGTGTCCGTCTGATGTCTGATTGGTTCATTATGTTGGTTTGTCTTCACCTGTCATCCGGCCGAACAGCCTGACATCGTTAAACCCGTCAAGACCTGAGATTCTGGCACGCCGGCGCTCTCACACCTCTTGTTTGATTGTTCTGTCTCATTTCTCCTTCTCACCTTGAGAAACCGACAACAAGCCTCTGAGTAACTTTTCTTTTTCGCACAAATTGGCTTCCAGTAAACGAATTGGTCTGTCTTGGAAATAATCTCTAAACGAGAAGTCTGGCGAGCTCCTTGGTGTTCTGACATCTGATCGCTGTCGTGTCACTCTAGCAATGAAGAATAATAATTACTCTGACCATGAAATCTCTTATGAACTTCTCAGGTCCCTCATCTTTCTCCAGCCATCTGTGGCGTGGAACACATCAGCTTCTCTGACGATAATATGACTCTTATTTTCAATCAGTAAGATGGCATAAGGAGAATCTAACTGGTCCCAGGACAGAGCCCTGTCATAAAACACACACGGAGGTCCACAGACCACAGGAATCCAGCGTTCTTCCATCGAGCGAATCAATCTGTCTGTGCTTTGATAGGCCAGCGGGGAGAACATGACATTCTGCGATGCAATTGTTTTGTGGTTATGGCTGCACGATGTGTTTACTAATTTCAGGAGAATGAGAAGAAGTCGTCTCTTAAAAGCCCTTCAGATGCTCACAGCAGAGTCACGCATCATGCTTTTTCTCTGTGCACTTGTTTTCCCTTGTTTTATTCTGTTGGAGCTCTCTAGACGTCTCAGTGTTGTTCCACATGCACACTGTAAAATATATTCGATGCATAGTAAACGCTGCATTTCGATGTGAATTACATGGTGCACTCTTAGAAATAAAGGTTCTTTATTGGCATCGATGGATGAACTTTTAAGATCATTGCACAAGGCTCTTTATCATGGAAAAAGGTTCTTAAGATTAAAGAACTAGAACTAGTCATTGAAAGATTCTTTGGAGAACCAAACATTTGCTGTGAAAACTTTTTTTTATAGATTACATGATTACATACACAGTGCATGGGCAGATGATTTAAAAATTATAGTCTGTTACTGATTACATGATGAAACATTAAATTCTAAGTAATGTAATCTAGATTACTCATTTTAGGTAATTTATTCTAACTTAAACCAACCGCATGCTGTCCAGAAGTGGACATCTGAAGATCTCTTTGAAAAATTTGTAAAAAAATAAAATAAAAATCAATTCTTGTTTTTCATGCCCTAAGAGGAATAAAAACACATAGGAAAAAAATCCTGACTGAGGTTATCATAATTCATGCATGAAAGGGCTAGATTACTCATTTTAGGTAATTTATTCACTATTAACTATTAACTATTGACGGATTACTTTTAATGACCTTTGACCTCATATATTGTTATAGAAAAATAATAACTGCCATCAGAGGACATTAAATATTAACTAATAGATATCACCATACCTTCCCAGTTGATTGATTGCATTAAGAAATGCCTGCATTTTTGTTTTAAAAGTTTTCTGACAAGTTTGAATATGCAAATGAGGCATTATCTAATCAAACGCGCAAATTTGCATACATTTCCAGCAAAAAAATCTGAACATTTGATGAAGTCACGTTCAAATTCTTGTTTGATTTCGTTCACATATTAAAGGTTTTTCCAGACGGGATTCTGGATTTCTCTTTTGCTCATAAATCAGAAAATACTGTCAGCGGAGAGAAAACAAGCACAATTTCACCATGTTTCTAGGAGTAAGTCATTGTGAATGAAATATGTGCATACCTACGGAATAAAGAGAGGAATACAACTCTAAAGTTTGGTGAACATAAGAGAAAAACACTTTAAAGATGCAGACGCACATAGATAAAGTGCAATTAAATAAACACTTAAGTGTTAAGATGCTTTCTTTGTATTAGAGACATGAAATGGAAACACAATAGCCCTCAAAACTGACAAATGAATGAAGAATTGTTTTGTTTTTCCTGCATTGCGAGAGATGTGACTGCATTCATGTGTTTATATCACAACAACAACTAATATGATTTTATCTGCAAATAAAGAGAAAACTTGAAGAACACATTCTAGGTATTGGCCACACCATTGATCCCGTTAACTCACTACAGCTGGTCTTTAATATGCAAATTATTAACTCTATATAAATCTATGAACGCTAATAGTCAGACACAGAAATAAGTGATGCCTTCTGAACAATGATAATTCAATACAGTTTCCAACTAATAAAACCTGATTATGTATATACCCACAGTCAGCTGAAGATGTCCGGTGCACGGAGGTAAGTAATAAATGAGCTGAGTAAAGCTCTGTGTAAGTGGAAAAGGTGAATGTCCCATGGGTCTGGTCTCTGCTCAGCTGCCGGTAATACTGTAATCCACTGTGTAATTCGTTAGTGATGCATCAAAGACAAAACACTGGAAACACAGTCAGCGGTGGAAGCAGTGCGTCAATCCAATCTGTGATAGATTAAACCGCTCCAGTGGTGCGATGAATCTACATATTACTCTAATCTTGATCTCAAAGTGATTTGTGCCAGTGGTCAAAACATCAGCATCATCATCTGGGTCTGAAACAGGTGCATGTGTTGCAAAGAAAGAAAGAAAGAGATTGAAACACAGAATGTTATCTGAACAACATTAATGAACTTAAGTTGATCGGACAAGAAAAAAAGTGAAATCATGATTAAGCAAAATATTTACAGTATACAGTATGGAGTTTTTAAACCCCAAAGTTTTGTATTTGAACTGATTAAAGACACTATTTGTAAAAAAAAAAATAGTTAACAAACAGTAACAAAATGTTCATTCAAAGTTAACACGAAAACCTCTTTATTCATACATCGTTCATGGAATGTTCCTGAAACATTTTAGTTTGACGTTCATGTAACGTTTTTTAAATGTTGCTACTTGTTTCAGAACTTTCAAAAGTAACATTGTTTGCAAAATGATGTAATGCAATGTTCCAATAACATTCAAATGTAACCAAGAAAAAAGGCTGCAGGTAACAAATACACTCAGGGAACTTTGTTTTGAACTGTTTCTAGAAATGCCCAATGTTCTTTCATGAGTATAATGATATTTAAAGCTGACATAACACGCACAGTCTCTGTCAATCTCGTGTTAATTTAGTTTGATCAGATTAATAAGAGACAGATACAGCTGTAGCTTCTCTCTAGAGCAGGGGTTGGCAACCTACGGCACGCGTGCCAACAGTGGCACGCAGAGGGATAATCGCTGGCACGCAAGCAATAAGGAAAACTGTATAATGACGTACAGTTTGATGTAATAACTTCTCATAGTCACACAGCCTGTTAGGAGCTACAAATACTATTAAAGTGTGAGAATTAACTTGCATGGATGCACGTGCAAACACTGCACATACTAGGTGCTTCAGATCAAAGCCTCGGTCTAACAGCACTCGTCAATGTCAAAATGACTGAGATGGCCAATCAGATCAAAGTAGGCGGGGTTTACTGTTCACAGAAGCAGAGCGCGAAGCGTCAGTTTAACGTTAAAGAGAGTGAGGTAAGATGAAGCTGCAAATCAATTAACATTAGTCAACTTTTAATAATACGTTTTACCATAGAAATGTTAAATGACCTAAAGCTATATCCAGTGATGAAAAATTTTCTGAAATATGGCCATTTTGAGAGAAAGAAAGTGGGGGGGGGGGGGGGGGGGGGTAAATTGTCTCTCTCTGCAGACAATGAAGCGATTTTGCCCCTTTGTTGTTGAGAAAAATAATGTAGCGATTCAGTATCGATTAATAAAAGTAACGTGACAACACTCATAGGTTTATGAGCTTCTGAATGCTACTTTTTGCACAGCACGATCTCAGATCTCTGTGTGCGAGTGGTGTGTGTGTGTGTGTGTGTGTGTGTGTCTGTGTGTGCACGTTCATCAATTAAAGCAGTGCATTAACGTTGATTAAACGTTAAACTTTTTTTTATCGTATAATAAAAAATTGTGTATGTACCGTTTAAATACAGAATTATATCGGGGTGTGGTGGGGGGGGGGGGGCTGTGCACACTTGGCACAGTGGTTAACCATAAAAATAAGAAATGGCAAGTCATGCCGAAAAGGTTGCTGATCCCTGCTCTAGATGATGTGCTTGCTCAGAGATGCCCATACAAGGAGTTCCGCCACTGATGACGTCAGACAGGACCGCACTCAAAAGAACACTTACACACACTTATTATTTATGTTATTTGACGTTAAAATGTCCAGTTTTCTTGTCATGATTATAACGTTATTTAAAGGTGACAAAAACATACTCATCAAGAACAAATAACATCATAAGGACATTCCTAATAAAGTCTAAGATATATTAATAAAGTTAGCTGCACTTTAGGAATGAGTTGCCCTGACATTTCTATAACGTTAGTGGAAGTATTGAAGATGAGCAAACTCTCAGACAGATGGAATGACGTAATGAGGACGTCTCTGTGATGTGCAACTATAACAGCCCCAGCGCTGTGCTGTGACGTCACGTCGAGTCCTCATTAAGAGGGCGGAACCCCTCAGGAGGCGCTCTCGGTGTTGATTGGTCAGCTGCTCTGAGAGGCTCCACCCCTCCCGCATCAGCACCAGGTCAGTTCACTAGTTCACTAGTTCCAGCGGCGCTCACTAACTAGTCCGAGACATGGGCAGCGCGAGCACGAGCGGGAGCGCGTGTCCGCGGCACTTTGCGCTCTTCTGCTCGTTGGTTTGTTTGATGAGCAGCTTCTTCTCGTCTGTTGGTGAGTGTCCCACCTGCAGCACTTTCACATCACTCACATGAATTAGAGATGCAGGTCCAGTTAGTGCATCAGCTTTACTAGTGATGCTAAAGTTAGAAACCAGGCTACAGGATTCCTGTTCGAGAATATTAATAATCAATCCCTGAAACTAGAAGAAACCTAAAATCGAAGTGTCTGTATCCAAATCTAGTTTCTTTTGAATCTTGATCAAATCCTATTTTTTTTTTAAATTAATTTAAAGTGGTTTTCAATTTATGATGAATTTTTATGGTGATTTTGGTTTTGGAGAGGGATATAATTGAGTCTATATATACATTATAGTGAATATGAGCCAATAAATTAGTAAGTAAATAAATAATTGACTTTGTATTTATGATTACAGAAAGCTATCCAAATCCACTGACAGATTGTGATGGTTATGGAGATTATATTCAGGTATGAGAAGACTTTTTTGGCTTCTTTGTTGTTTTATAATTGTCTATCTATTTATCTATCTATACACTGATTATAAAATATTTAGAATGATTCACTGTGTTCAACATTGATAATAATCAGAAATGTTTTTCACACAGAAAACAGATGTTTTACATTAGAATAATATTTCACAAGTTTTACTGTTTTTGATCAAATAAATGCAGCCTTACTGAGCAGAAGAGACTTCTTTCATTAAAGAATCCTAATAATGACCACCAGTGTATGTCACATACTGTGTGTGTGTGTGTGTGTGTGTGCGTGTGTGTGTGTGTGCGTGTTTGTGCATGTGTGTGTGTGCGTGTGTGTGTGCATGTGTGTGCATGTGTGTGTGTGTGTGTGTGTGTGTGTGTGCATGTGTGTGCGTGTTTGTGCATGTGTGTGTGTGTGTGTGTGTGTGTGTGTGTGTGTGCATGTGTGTGTGTGTGTGTGTGTGTTGCAGGGCTCGGCTCTGTTGAACACTCTGTGTGGAGTGCGCTGGAGGAATCAGGAGCAGGTGAGTGATGTTCACACGCGTGTGTGCTGTTTGTTCACTCGTCACGAGCCCGTCTCAATCCTCTCACGTGTGCTTTTTCAGCAGCAGATCCAGAATGTCTTCAAGAGGGTAAGATGTCACTCACACATCAGATCGATCAGACACACGGCTCTCTGACCGTCTCTTCTGCTCTTCAGTTTCTCTTTCACTATTCTAAAGCACACGACTCCGTGGGATCCGTCGAGAGAGAGGTATGAAGATCTCATCTACTGCATTCGGTCTCTTCACGCATGTTCCCTGATGAATGTGTGTGTGTGTGTGTGTGATGCAGTCTCACTCGGTTCATCCGCTCATGCGTCTCTCACCGAAACTCTCTCTGCGCAGGAAGAAACAGCAGGTGAGTGTGAAAGCCTCTCTCTCTCTCTCTCTCTCTCTCTCTCTCTCTTCCTGTTATTTATTAGAAGATATGGAAGAATCTTAAAACTAATTCTGCTGATGTGCAAAATATTGTGCTGGGTTAAAATGATCAATATAAGCTTTCCATCACATTCAGTTTTTCACAAAATAAGAATGAGAATTTTATTTAATGATTTGCATGAATTTGCTTTAATGCACTTCTCAAAATATCAAAATCGGGGAAATGTGAAAAGCTTCGGGTTTTTGTCACAAAAATATGTTTTCCAAATACATCACGTAACTTACAATCTACAAAGGAGAGGGAAAATATGTCCAGAAACTCCATTCAATATCATTGTGTGTCAATATCAAAGGATTGACATGAACACGTTTATAGACAGATAAGATTTTTCCCTGATGTTCCATCACTGTTTTGAATGCAGCTTTAATTCTAATTCAAAATAAGCCTGATTTTAAATCTGATTTTACTTAAAAGTTTAAGGTACTTACAAAAAAAACCTATTTTTAGCCGATTTACTACTATCAAGCTTGAGTAAATAAATGCATGTTCACTACAGAAGTTTCCAGAACCTTTTGGACGAGTTTCCTGTTTAGGCTTTTCACGGCAGGATTGCTAGTTTCCCGTGACATCACACTCTTTCAGGAGACCCGAGCCACAGATCACACGAGTGTGTAACCCAGCGTTTCCTCTCCAGACGTCTGCTGGGATTCTCTCGGACTCCGTGACGCCTGAAGCCCGGTGAAGCTGCATTCGTGCTGCAGATGTTTAATAAATCTAACCTGAAGCTCACTGCTGGCTGATGTGTTCTTGTGAAATCAGAGTCAGTGGGAGGGGAATCAGGAAGCCTGGGGGGTGTTAAATGCTAAAAGGAAATTGATGGGAAATCGCCTGTGATGGTCCCTAAATATCACTTGATAATACGACAGGAAGTCTCTGTTTGATGGCTGCGAGAGAACGGAAACCACCAGCGAAGCCATTAGCTGTTAAAAATCTGACAAATGAAGCCTTTTTTATGTAGATCTGTAGGAAGTTGTCTTTTCAAACTTTAAAGCAACACATTGTCATTTAATTTAGTCTTAAATATTATATTGCCCTTCATCAGACCCACACACACACAGTAAAACACTCAAATCATAGAACAAGTTTATAGAATAAATGGTAAGTGTGGAAGTGACAGGCTGTGCTATTAGAGATGGTATAAAACAGTGTAGATGTGGTGCTTGTGGTCAGTAGGTGGTGTAATGTGATGTGGTCAGTCGTCGTCCGAGTCCTCGTCTGCGTCTCTGCGGCTCGGTGCGGAGCAGCGGATGGACGTCAGCAGCTGATCCTGGATCTGTTTCCTGGGGTTCTCCTCCAGATCCGTCTGAACCGCTCCGGACTCAGACAAACGCCACTCCAGCTCTGACACACACACACACACACACGTTACACATGTAATCTGAGAAGACAGATATTACAGCTCTTTGGCTTTAGACCATCTATTAATCTTTAATCTTCAAACAAAAAAAAGGTAGGGTTACCGATGCATCTGTCTGGAAAACCATCCAGTGATTGATTCAGTTATTGTCAGAGCTCTCTCATTATAAAAGAGTGTGTTATTGTTTAACTGAGATGTGTTCTGACCGTCACAGCTGAGGTTCATTCCTCCGAACACCAGCGGCCCGATGAACTGAGCCTTCATCTCCCCCTCGTGATAGATGAAGATCGTGGGCAGGTTGTGGTCAGGGTAGTTGGGAATGCAGGTGCTGGCGATGGACTTCAGGAACTTGGTCTGAGGAAACTTCCGGGCCAGCTGAGACAGATGCTGGTTTATCAGCGTACACAGAGGGATCCTGAGCCACACACACACACACACAGCTTTATATCACTGCACTTCTCCATACAGAGGTACAAATGGACTGATAAGGGACTGACAGATGCACAGATGAACGTGTGTGTCTGGAGAGTCTCACCCTGGTTTGTAGAGGTGCAGCACCACCCAGATTCCCGCTCCGGCTTTATTGACCTCCTGCACATAATCCTGCCCCGAGATCTCGCTGACCTCCACAAACCTGTTCTTCAGCTGATTGGCCTTCCACTCGGCCAGCCGCTTCTGTCTGCAGAACACAGACCATGAGTCTGAGCACAACTACTGATCATCAAAAATCAAAGCTGGGCTGAAACGAGCCGCAGGTCTCTTCTGAAGCTCTGTACCTGTACATCTCCATGGCCAGCTCATCTTCCTCACCGAACTCATCTTCATTCTCCTCCAGCTCCTCCAGAGTCATGCTCTCATACGTCTTCACTGCAGAACAACACAAGACATCATCATCCATCCACACACACACGCACTCTCTCTCTCTCTCTCTCTCTCACACACACGCACGCACACTCTCTCTCTCCCTCTCCCTCACACACACGCACGCACACTCTCTCTCTCCCTCTCTCTCACACACACGCACGCACACTCTCTCTCTCCCTCTCTCTCCCTCTCTCACACACACTCTCTCTCTCTCTCTCTCTCTCACACACACACGCACACTCTCTCTCTCCCTCTCTCTCACACACACGCACGCACACTCTCTCTCTCCCTCTCCCTCTCTCACACACACTCTCTCTCTCTCTCTCTCTCTCTCTCACACACACACACACACACACACACACACATGTACAGCTCAGGGGAGACGGACCCACAGACTGCGCCTGATGAAGCTGCTCCTCTTCCTCTTCCTCCGCCGGTGTTTCTTTGGGAGGAAGGATGCCCTTCTTCCGGAGGATGTCATTCCACTCGGTGTCTGCGTTCGGATCCTACATTCACAAACCAATCAGTATCTTCATTGTATGGTTTTAGTAAAGTATAATAACACCATGATATATAATAGCACTCCGTATACTAAAGCTCTAGAAACGACCGTGATTTCATTATTTCACTCATTTTCAGTACTGGAAATCACATTTTCCTTGATGTTTGATTGATTGATTGATTGTAGTCTTTATTTCGAACATGAGAGAAGAATATGTAAAATAAAATACAAAAATGTTTAAAGCATTTTTTTTTTTTTTTTTAAATAAAAGAAAAAAAAAAAAGAAAAAATAACACCCGATAAGCCGTAACAAATTACAATTTTTTTTTTTTTTTTGATATTAACACAAGAAGGTCAGAAACACACTGTAAACACACACCCAGATCACTAGATCTGAAGTTAAACGAGCTTCACTACACTGAACTAACCCTTCATCATCATCTCCATACATCACTCACAAAGACGCGAGGAAGCACACATCACATTATAATGAGGATTAAACTCTGATATAGTTGATTTTAAAGACACAAACCTGCATCTCGGAGCTGCTGCTGTGAATCACACCTCTGCTCTCACTGCGCCGGAAACAGAAGGAGCGCCGCTCAAACTCCTCCGGCAGAACACCGCATGAAAACACGAATACACTCGCCTTTTGATCAATAAATCTGCTGGGAAACCAAGCGAAATGCTTTAGCGTCACGACAGAACTGTCAAATTACATGAGATGATTAATACGAACGTTTAAAGAGGACATTTCAGAGAAGCGCGTAGGACGATAATCAGTGCTGCACCGTTTTCCGGCGTGTTTCATAATGTCCATATATGGTGTTGAAGCGCGGGGCACGTACTTCCAGATGCGCTGTCAATCAAATGACGCAACAGAGGCGTGGCTGACGGACGCTTTGGCAAATAATAGTAATAAACTAATTTAGTAACTAGAAATAAAAAGGTTGGCTCGAGACAGCCTAACCTCAAAAATTTTAAGTAGTTGTAAAAGCCTGAAAAGTTTGAAACTTAAAATTCAGATTTACACCATCTGAAAGCTGAATAAATAATCTTTCCATTGATGTATGGTTTGTTAGGAGGACAATATTTGTCTGAGATACAACTATTTGAAAATCTGGAATCTGAGGGAGCAAAAAAAAAAAAATCTAAATATTGAGAAAATCATCTTTAAAGTTGTTCAAATGAAGTTCTAAGCAATGCATATTACTAATCAGTTATATCAGTTTTGATATATTTACAGTAGGAAATTTACAAAATATATTCACTTAATATCCTAATAATTTTTTGCATAAAAGAGAACTTTAATAAGAATTATCTATATTAAATGTATAAAGTGAAGATTATTTTTACATTATATTATGAAATGTATTCATTATATATATATATATATATATATATATATATATATATATATATATATATCTGTAGAAACCTTTACTAGAATATCTGAAAAAATGTAATAAAAGACTATTTAAGTTGTATTTTTGAGTAATAAATGTATTCATCATTTAGCTTGTAAGTAGGACTTGTAGTGTTTACTTGCCTTCAGTAAGCTTGAGAATGTTTTATAGTGCTGTCAAACAATTAATCGCGATTAATCGCCTCCATAATTTTTCTTGTTTACATAATCTATGTAGCCTATGTGTGCTGTGTATATGTACAGTAAATACAAACACATGCATGTATATATTTAAGAATTTATATTCTTATATTTTATATTATATATAAATATAATTAATATATAAACATAACATATTTTTCTTAAATACATACATGCATGTATATAATATGTAAACATTTCATTCACCAAGAGACCTTCTCCTTCACCTCTTGAGTTTATACACTTACTTTAACAATGAATAAAGTCAAGTCCCACCCTTTAATGTTTCACATTCTAAAACCTGTTTCACTCTTAAATATGTCACAGTACATCAATTCAGCAATAACATATTACATGACTTTAAGTTTGCTAAGCAAAGCAGGACACTAATTATTAATCAAACAACTAAATGAAGAGATGCAATAGCAGTTTGCTTTTGTAACATTTAAATGGATATTTTGTAGTTGTAAAGGTTAAAACAATGTTAAGATACTAATAAATAATAGATTTTTATCGGTGGTTAACATGTTGTTAACATGATTAGCACATTGTTAACATGATTAGCATGTCTCTGGCATGATTAGCATGTTGTTAGCATGTTTCTGGCTTGATAAGCATGTTGTTAGCATGTTGATAGCATGTTTTTGACATGATTAACATGTAGTTAACATGTTGATAGCGTGTTTTTAGCATGATTAGCATGTTGTTAGCATGATTAGCATATTGTTAGCATGGTTGGCGTGTTGTTAGCATGTTTCTGGCATGATTATGATGTTGGTAACATGTTGAGTATTGCTAGTAAATAGAAAGAGATTTTTCAGATTTCTAAATGTCATGTTCACTGAACGCCTGTATTTACTGTGTGTGAAATACAAATATCCAAACATTTTATTGAAGCATTTTGATAACAATCAAATCTTGATAAACATCTGGCAGTGTTGTCAAACTTTCTTAACATTAACAGAACATTTGTTCAACGTTATCTTGTCAATGTTGTCAAAACACGAGCATAAAAACATTATTTATACATCGTTCATGGAGTTTTCTTTTGAAAAGATTTAGTTGGATGTTCGTCTAACAGCTGGTTTCATTTAAGCTCATTTGTAACGTTTACAAAAAGTTTTAAAAACATTTAATCACTGGACGCTTTGAACATTCAGTGAAGGTTGATCATCATCATTTCTATTCTACCAGAATTAAAATTACGCTTTTGTGATGCCCATACATTTGTGGATATGAAATGTTGTTGTTATATATAATATGTGAATTATAATATACATATTTAAATATAACATAATTTCGTTTTTTTTTTTGCACTCATTAAACTGAATACAATACAAATATTAATTAAAATATTAATGTATCGATCGGTCTATAAAGCCCCGCCCTCACACGAGAATGATTGACAGGCAGAGAGTTCTTCTGATTGGAGGAGCGGCTGTCAAAGTCAAAGTCACCTTTATTTATATAGCGCTTTAAACAAAATACATTGCGTCAAAGCAACTGAACAACATTCATTAGGAAAACAGTGTCAATAATGAAAAAAATGATAGTTAAAGGCAGTTCATCATTGAATTCAGTTATGTCATCTCTGTTCAGTTAAATAGTGTCTGTGCATTTATTTGCAATCAAGTCAACGATATCACTGTAGATCAGAGAGTCAGTCAGAGAGTCTCATTCCTCAGCCGCGACAGTGAGTTTATTCGCGATATTAAACATTAAGTTTCCGCAGCTCCAGTACGACGCAAGGATTTTGTTTCATCTCAGTATAAAATACAAGCACGCTTTTCAGTAACTTCTGTACGCATCTGTAGATAAAGACATTAAAAAAAATACAAAATTAAAAAAACGTCGGTTGACGCGAGTCAGTCAGTGGAATTAACGCGGGAAACGCGTCGTCAGCGTTAATCCGTGAGGAGACACTGCAGGCGGAGAGATGAAACTTCCCTCGCCGGAACCGAGAGCAGGAAAGGCTGGAAAAAGCGGAAATAAACAGTCGCGCTACACGCCACAAGAGGAACTGCAGTTATGGGCGGAATCCGAGGCTAGTGCGCACTACAGAGAGCACCGCGAGTCGCACTCGTGAGGATGTGGATCACTCCTGAAGAAGTCGCGCTGAAAAACGCGCTGAAGCTTTGGGTGACGGACAGATCTAACGATTACTTCCTCCTGCAGCACCGGCGAGGACACGGAGACACGGGAGGGAAGATCACAGGTGAGTGAGATCAGCTCAATCCCCGAGCTCGGAGTGTTAGTGTTAGTCCGGGGATCAACAGCTGCATCCTGCTCTTTCTGGGAGTTTCCTTCCTAAGAGCCGAGGCTCGCTATAGATGTGGACACAACACAAGCCTCGGATCATTACTTCTCTGCCGCTCGCGCAGTTTGACGGTCAAAGTTCTTGCAAAACTCCAGTGAAATCTCTTTTATCGTAACGTCTGAAGTTCAGGATTGCTTTGTTAAAGTGAGGACACGTTTGATCTCAAAGATCGGCTTGTGTTTCTGCTCTCTCTGGTGTTTAAAATCAGTACATTTTTGTGTTTTTATGATTTGAGGCTTCAGAACTATAGTACAGTCTACTTCTATAAACTGACCCAAATGTGTTTATAACAGAAAGAATGGCTTTGTGCTGAGACTGAACTCATTTCACACTGGAACTAGTGTTATGTTTCGTAAACTAATCTGAAACCAGCAGCCGAACCAGCTCTGCTGCCTTGTTTGCATTAAAAGTGTTTTCTTCCTCTTCTTCTCTTCTTTTAAATGTTTTATTTAACTGTAAGGTGTATATACATTAGTCAACATTTCAAGTGGATCAAAACCTTTCAGCAAAGTTGTCCTAAAACATAAAATCAAAATGCGTTCATGTCTTAGAACAACTTTGATGAACTTTCTTGATCCACTTCAGATGTTTACTAATATATATAATAATAATTAATATATATATTTATATATATATATATATATATATATATATATATATATATATATATATATAAATATATAAATATATAAATTATTATTATTATAAATTATTATATATATATATATATATTATTAATATTATATATTATTATTAATATATTTTAAATATGGGGAACACATGATAGGTAAAAATTGATAGCCCGAATGCACTGTAAGTCGCTTTG
>NC_081765.1:34631381-34653881 GCF_963082965.1 Carassius carassius
TCGCCCTCCGCAGGCTCCTGGACAGCGGTGGACTCACACTCGACCAGTCACTGCAGGACTCCAACAACATCACCAAGAGGTGAACACCTGCATCACATCTGCTATTGTGTCTACACCTGAAATCACCTTTGTCACATCTACACCTGCAATAACATCTGCAATCACGTACATCTACATAACATCTACATCTGCAAACACATCTATACCTGCAATCACATCTACATAACATATACACCTGCAATAAAATCTGCAATCACGTCTACACCTAAAATAACATGAGCAATCACATCTACACCTGAAATCACATTTGCAATCACATCTACATCACGTCTATCTGCAGTCACATCTGCAATCACATCTACATCACGTCTATATCTGCAATCACACGTGCAATCACATCTACATCACATCTACACCTGAAATAACATGAGCAATCACATCTGCAATCACATCTACATCACGTCTATACCTGCAATCACATCTGCAATCATATCTACACCTGCAATCACATCTACATCACATCTATATCTGCAATCACATCTACATCACATCTACACCTGCAATCACATCTACATCACATCTATATCTGGAATCACGTGCAATCACATCTACATCACATCTATATCTGCAATCACATGTGCAATCACATCTACATAACATCTACATCTGCAATCACATTTACATCACGTATACATCTACATAACATCTACATCTGCAAACACATCTATACCTGCAATCACATCTACATAACATATACACCTGCAATAAAATCTGCAATCACGTCTACACCTAGAATAACATGGGCAATCATATCTACACCTGCAATCACATTTGCAATCACATCTACATCACGTCTATCTGCAGTCACATCTGCAATCACATCTACATCACGTCTATATCTGCAATCACATGTGCAATCACATCTACATCACATCTACACCTGAAATAACATGAGCAATTACATCTGCAATCACATCTACATCACGACTATACCTGCAATCACATCTGCAATCATATCTACACCTGTAATCACATCTGCAATCACATCTACATCACATCTATATCTGCAATCACATCTACATCACATCTATATCTGCAATCACATGTGCAATCACATCTACATCACATCTACAGCTGAAATAACATGAGCAATCACATCTGCAATCACATCTACACCTGCAATCACATCTGCAATCACATCTACATCACATCTATATCTGCAATCACATGTGCAATCACATCTACATCACATCTACACCTGCAATCACATCTGCAATCACATCTACACCTGCAATCACATCTACATCACATCTATATCTGCAATAACATGTGCAATCGCATCTACATCACATCTACACCTGCAATCACATCTACATCACATCTGCACCTGCAATCACATCTACATCACATCTATATCTGCAATCACATCTACATCACATCTACACCTGCAATCACATTTGCAATCACATCTACATCACGTCTATCTGCAGTCACATCTGCAATCACATCTACATCACGTCTATATCTGCAATCACATGTGCAATCACATCTACATCACATCTACACCTGAAATAACATGAGCAATCACATCTGCAATCACATCTACGTCACGACTATACCTGCAATCACATTTGCAATCATATCTACACCTGTAATCACATCTGCAATCACATCTACATCACATCTATATCTGCAATCACATGTGCAATCACATCTGCATCACATCTACAGCTGAAATAACATCTGCAATCACATCTACATCACATCTATATCTGCAATCACATGTGCAATCGCATCTACATCACATCTACACCTGCAATCACATGTGCAATTACATCTACATCACATCTATATCTGCAATCACATGTGCAATCACATCTACATCACATTTACACCTGCAATCACATGTGCAATCACATCTACACCTGCAATCACATCTTACATATGCAATGACATCTACCTTTACATTTGCAATCACATCTACATCTGAAATCGCATCTGCAATCACATATATGCAATAATCAGATCTTTTTTTCAGAAAAATTAATACAAGACATAGTCAGCCAGATGATGAACATTATTAACAGCAATTATTATATGATGCAGTCACACTTGTAGCAATAATTGTTAGTTCTGTTTGTTGATTCAAGGTTAGCATCATCTGGGGTCCTCTGAGGGTCAGCATCATCTCTTCTCAGGTGTTCTGGATCCAGACTGGAGCTTGTGTAAATCCTAGTTACCCCGGGATGAAGATCCCAGCAGAAACAGAGAAACAAATAGAGACATCATTAGCATAGCTGCTGATCCAACAAAGTAAAATTAATTAGTTTAACCAAAGATAAAGAGTAAGAATGTGCATTTGATCAGATACAACTACACTCACAATTTAAGAGATACATTATATGAATGCTTGGCGAAAGAGATGCGTTTTTAATCTAGATCTAAACAGAGAGAGTGTGTCTGAACCCCGAACATTATCAGGAAGGCTATTCCAGAGTTTGGGAGCCAAATGTGAGAAATCTCTACCTCCTTTAGTGGACTTTGCTATCCTAGGAACTACCAAAAGTCCAGCGTTTTGTGATCTTAGGGAGCGTGATGGGTTGTAGCGTGGTAGAAGGCTAGTTAGGTACGCAGGAGCTAAACCATTTAGGGCCTTATAGGTAAGTAATGATAATTTCCAACTGATACGGAAATTAATAGGTAGCCAGTGCAGAGACTGTAAAATTGGGGTAATATGATCATATTTTCTTGACCTGGTAAGGACTCTAGCTGCTGTATTTTGGACTACCTGTAGCTTGTTTATTGACGAAGCAGGACAACCACCTAGAAGTGCATTACAATAGTCCAGTCTAGAGGTCATGAATGCATGAACTAGCTTTTCTGCATCAGAAACAGATAACATGCTTCGTAGCTTGGCAATGTTTCTAAGATGGAAGAATGCAGTTTTTGTAACATTGGAAATATGATTTTCAAAAGACAAGTTGCTGTCTAATATATCACCCAGATTTCTGACTGTAGAGGAAGTAACAGTACATCCGTCTAGTTGCAGATTGTAATCTACAAGATTCTGTGTGGTGTTTTTTGGTCCAATAATTAATATCTCTGTCTTATCCGAATTTAATTGGAGAAAATTATTGGTCATCCAATCTTTTACATTTTTAACACACTCTGTTAGCTTAGATAATTGGGAAGTTTCATCTGGTCTCGTTGAGATATATAGCTGAGTATCATCAGCATAACAGTGGAAGCTAATTCCGTATTTTCTAATAATATTACCAAGGGGCAACATGTATATTAAAAATAGAAGGGGACCTAGGACGGATCCTTGTGGCACTCCATATTTTACTGATGATAAATGAGATGACTCCCCATTTAAGTAAACAAAATGGTAGCGATCGGACAGGTAGGATCTAAACCATCTTAGAGCCTGCCCTTGAATACCTGTATAGTTTTGTAATCGATCTATGAGTATGTCATGATCTATGGTGTCGAACGCAGCACTAAGATCAAGTAAGACTAGAAATGAGATGCAGCCTTGATCTGACGCAAGAAGCAGGTCATTTGTAATTTTAACAAGTGCAGTTTCTGTGCTATGGTGGGGCCTAAAACCTGACTGAAATTCTTCATACAGATCATTTTTGTGCAGGAAGGTGCTCAATTGAGACATAAATGGAAGATTTGAAATAGGCCTATAATTTACCAGTACACTAGGATCTAGTTTTGGTTTCTTAATAAGAGGCTTGATAACCGCCAGCTTGAATGGTTTTGGGACGTGACCTTAAGATGACAACGAGTTAATGATATTGAGAAGCGGTTCTTCGGCTACAGGTAACAACTCTTTCAGTAATTTAGTGGGTACAGGATCTAATAAACATGTTGTTGGTTTAGATACAGTGATAAGTTTATTTAGCTCTTCCTGTCCTATATTTGTAAAGCACTGCAGTTTATCTTTGGGTGCGATGGATGAAACTGAAGTGTTAGACGCTGTAGAATCTACATTCGCTATTGTATTTCTAATGTTATCTATTTTATCAGTGAAGAAATTCATAAAGTCATTACTATTAAACGTTGGTGGAATATTTGAATCAGGTGGCGTCTGGTAATTTGTTAATTTAGCCACTGTGTTAAATAAAAACCTTGGATTGTTTTGGTTATTTTCAATGAGTTTGTGGATATGCTCTGCCCTAGCAGTTTTTAGAGCCTGTCTGTCGCGTTCACTATGTCACGGGTGTTCGTAATGTAACGCAGGATAATAGGTGGGAGGTTTCACTTACCTGATTGAAGCACAGACCAGTCAAATCCCAAACAGGTGTGTTAAATCCAGTAATGAATGAGCGCGGGCTATAAGCGGGAGCGAGTATTCATTTTGGCATGTTGTCTCGTCAGGAGAGATGCGCCACCGGTAAGCTGCTGTTTTTATCCATTGAGTTTGTTGTCTGTTGCGGTACTGCTGTGCTGCCGTTATATGTGCGCGGTTTGTATGATTGAAAACTGTTACTTTGGTCACGCTGATAAAACCTTGTGTGCGGTCTGATGTTTAATATTGTCGGCTCGATAGTATCCGTGGCTATATAAAAGGCAAATGTTTGAAATTGGAGCGTTTCACTGTCACACGAGTTACTTCCTGTTTGCAGTGCTGGATGGGTAATGTAGTTGATCACTTTACATTTTGTAATGGATTACTATGCTCAGCGATGCCACTTAGAACTACACTCACTGTTTTCACTTTGAGCCAACAGACTGAGAACGCTATTGGTTTAATGTGTAACATTGACATTGTATATTTGGTGTGTGTGAAGTTGTTGCATTTCTGTGTTAATATGCATGTGCTTTGTGTAGTCATTTAGTTTAAATACTAAGTATATTATGATATTTATAAGATTAAATACTGACTATATTGAAATTTATATTTTACTTATATTTGTATATGTTATAATATGTAATATATATTTATATTCAGATTTTATGGTATATTATGTATGTGGCTATCAATATTGTTGTTTACATTGTAACCTCTCCATTTCTCCAGGTTTATAACCTGCTGATGTGTGTGGACTAATCAATTGTTTATGAAAAATAAATCAGGGTAAATAAAAACCCACAACGAGTTGTAACAACGTGTCCTCTCCTGACGCCCCGTTCGGTGGGGATATTCTTAAAGAACCGAACAGTTATAAACCGCGGCCTACTGCACTGGATTGAATGCAGCTAAAACAGCCACGGACTGCTTCATTAAGGAAGCTCAATCAACCCAGGATCAGCTGGCCTCTCACTTCTTTGACTGACCCCAAGTTTATCATTAATCAAACTGCCCGTTGATCAAGGATAAAGGAGCTCGTGTGCACATTGGCATTGACGTCTCTCCAGTCAACACAAAGGGAGTAACAATGGCAGACTTGGAAAAGCTTAAAAGTGTGCGATCAAGAGCACAGGCTTCATTCACCAAAAGGGCTCATACTCTCACCAAACCGGGACTCTTGGAACCGACTGAAGTTCTCAGTGAATGGAAGATTTTCAGGACAGACTTTTCTAAAGTCATAGATGCGGGACATGAGTATGCTGAAGCCCTGAGAGAGTCAACGGATGAGGAGGTCATAGAATCTGCAAACCAAATTGATGAGAAGACAGCGGAGTGTGAGAACAGGTTCCTCGAGGTAAAGAATGCCACCCAGGAAACCTTTTGGGCCAGCTATGCAGAGGAGGTGTTTTTTAAGCAGGTCAAAACAGCTGAGTCGGCCATCACTCAGGCAGAGGAAGAGGAAGTTAACCCTCGGAAGTCAGTCAAGGACCGTAGGCTAAGAAATAGAGGTCTTGAGAGAGAGGTCATTGAACTCAGAGAAATGCTAGTAGAGTGGAAGGAGTTGGTTCCTGGTTCGAGGGCATTAGATCTCAGGACACGCCACAAGACACTAAAGAAGAGGGTCCTGGCGTTGTCTGACAAACTGGAGGAGGACGAAGCAGACCAAGTGAAGGGTAGAGAAAGAAACCTGGAAGATGAAAGCAGCGCGGTTGGTGATCCGATACGAGATGCTCCTTTCATCTCTCTCCCTGACATGTCTGCCGATCTCCAGCTGAAGCCCAAAACGTATGCGGGGGCATTGAACATGAACACACGGCCCCTCTCACAGCAGAGCAGCCCGGAAAGGACCAAAGGAAACTTTAATCTCAAGCCTCAAATCAGCCTTGAAAGAGCACGGCTACCGACTTTCTCTGGTGACATGAGGGACTATTACCGCTGGAAGACTGAGTGGGAGGACCTACAAGAATTGGGTAACCCACAAGGTGTGGAATGTGTAAAAAAGTTCCACTTATTAAATAGTCTCCACGAAAAGGTCAAGAAGGATCTCGTCCTATCTAGCTGTGGATCCGCCGACGATATGTTCAGGCTGCTGGACAGCAAATACGGGAACAAAGCAAAAATAGTCCTAATGATCACCAACGAAGTCCAGTCTCTTCCCCCTGTCAAAGGAAACAATCCAAGAAGAACCATTGAATTGATCCAGGCTGTTGAAAGAGCACTGTACAACCTCCAGATTCTTGGTGAAGAGGATGCCGTGAAGAACCGTGTTGTTGCTCAATCTCTTGAAAGCAAGCTTCCCAGTTCACTCAAGAAGGAGTGGATTATGCACAAAACTGACCCAGCAAACAGGTTCTCTCCAAAGTATCATTTTGATTGCCTCCTAGGATTCTTGAAAAGGCAAGAGGAGATTCTTGAGGAATTGGATCAGTTGGAGCCAAGCCCTGTGGACAAAGGCCCTGTGGAAAAGGGTGCTGCAGACTACCCAGATAAGAGAGGGAGGAAGGCTTTCACTAAATCCACAGCAGGTCAGAAGGACGACTATCCCTGCTGTACTGTCTGTGAAGATGACTCTCATGCTGGCAAGCTATTTGCGTGCAAGATCTTCAGGGAGCAAGATCTTTTAAGAAAAAGGGCCCATGTGAAGAAGCTAGGGTTGTGCTCCAAGTGTTTGAGGCCCCACCCCAAGGATGGTAAAGGATGCACACCCAGATACCTCTGCCCAAAAGTAGACTGTCGGAAAGGAGGGGTGTCGGACCACAATTACCTTCTGTGTCCTAAGCCACCGACTCCAAGGAAGAACAACAGCAGTGAGGAGCAGAGTACCATAAAAATTGGAGGAAAGAAACTTGGCCTAACCAACAAACAAGAGGAGTTTCTGGCAGAACTTACTCCAGAACAAAGAGAGAAATACAAGAATGCATTCTCAAACAAAATATCATCAACTGTATGTGCCAAGGCTGGAGATGGACTGCAAGAACATCCAGTGGTGATGATGCTGATGGAAGTGACGACAAACTTGGGATGCCTTATTGGCTCCCTAATCGACCTCGCATCTGATACCAATTACATCACCAATGAAACTGCTGATCGCCTTGGACTGTGCGGTGAGAACATCAGGCTTATAGTCCATGGAGTTGGGGGGATGAAGAAGACTGTCCTGACCAAACGATATTCTCTGCGGCTGAAGGTGAAGACATCCAAGGGAAAAGTGGCAGAGCATAGGATTCTCTGCTATGGCCTGGAAAACATCGCCGAGGTGACTCAATTAGTCACTGCCGAGCAACTGCAGAAGTTTTTCCCAAATGTACCCAGAGACGAACTGGTCCGTCCCACAAAGATTGACCTTCTTATCAGTCATCGGGAAGGTCGTCTTGTTCCCCAGCCAATCAGGATTGTGGAAGACCTCGTTCTCTGGGATGGTCCGCTAGGAAAGACCGTTGGGGGAACCCATCCCGATCTCATTGAGACAGTTGACATGGCCGTGTACTGCTCCGAAACTCACCTTGCAAGAACCATGAGATCAGCCTCGATGGCGTATAAAGAGACCATCATACCTCGGGAAGAGGAAGGAAATGCGCTTATCCGGAGCACAGCAACCGCCAACAAAGAGGTCTTCGAGTGGTTCAGGTGGGACAGTATCGGAGCTGCGTGCAGTCCTCAATGTGGCGGCTGCAAGTGTGGTAGGTGCCCCCCTGGAGGAAAAGAAATGACCCTTAAGGAAGAGCGGGACCTGGAAAAGATAAAAGAATGCCTAACATACGTGCTGGCGGACAAACACAGCAACTCTCCCCACTGGGACACAGCTTATCCCTGGAAGACAGACCTCACAGCACTGCCAAACAATCGGCAGGCAGTGGAGGCGACCTTCAGAAATACTGAGAAACGTCTGGAGAAAGAACCTGTGTGGAAGGCTGCATACAAAGAACAAATACATGAAATGGTTTCAAGAGGGGCTGCTGCAAAACTCACAAGGGAGGAAATTAACAACTGGGAAGGACCTAAATGGTACATCAGCCATCTGGTTGCACCGAACCCTCATTCCTCCTCAACCCCTGTGAGAATTGTGTGGAATAGTAGCCAAGAGTTCCGAGGCATAAGTCTAAATGATCTCCTTCACAAGGGTCCTGATGTACTCAATCCCATCAGAGGTGTCCTTCTGAGGTTCAGGAGTGGACTCCATGCAGCACTGGGTGATGTAAAAAAGATGTATAACTCAGTGTGGCTGAAAGATGATGAAGTTCACCTCCACCGCTTTCTCTGGAGAGACAACCCTGAGGACAACATTGAGGAGTTTGCAGTCGTCAGAGTAAATATCGGCGATAAACCCGCAGGATGTATTGCCCAAGTTGCAATGAAAGAGACAGCCAACCTTCCTCAGTTTGCTGATATGATTGAAGAACGGCGAGCTCTGACTGAGGACAGCTATGTGGATGACATCCTGACCTCACACGATGACCTCAAGACACTGGAGAGGATCACCAAAGGGGTGGAGGAGATTTTGAGAGCGGGAGGCTTCTTCCTGAAACCATGGGTTCTGTCATGCCAAAGTGGGAGGAGTGGAGTCCCTTCTGAAACAACTGTACCCACGACCCTGGTACTGCCCAACCAAATGCATGATGGGGAGAACAAAGCGCTTGGGGTCGGTTACGAACCTGAGACAGACAAGCTCCGTTTGCTGACTTCTATCAACTTCTCTAAGAAAAGAGGGAAAATGAGGACAGGATTTAATCTGAGTATGGAGGATGTCAGGGAAGGAACACCAAATCCCCTTACCCGACGCATACTTCTTAGCCAGATTGCCGCATTATACGACCCGGTTGGTCTTGCCTCACCAGCCAAACAGAAGGGAGTGATGTTGGTACGAGAATCATTCCAGGAAGCTGGCAAGGACAACCCATCTAAAGACACATGGGATGCCCCTCTCTCACTAAAACTTAGAGAAGCCGCAATAACGCTCTTTGAAGAATTTGTGAGGCTTGGCCAGGTAAGGTTTGAGAGAAGCCTCACGCCTCCTGGAGCCATAGGCCCACCGACAGGGATCACGTTCTCAGATGGAAGCGAATCCTCCTATGGAGCCGTACTCTACCTGCGGTGGGAAATCCGAGACAAGGTGGTAATGAAGTTGGTGGAATCCAAGGCTAAACTCACCCCTCTCGACCAAAAGGGAGATGTGATCAAAGCAGAACTCTGTGGCGCGGTCTTCGCTACCCGCCTAAAAAAGTATTTTGAGAAGCACTGCCACATTAAAGTCAAGCAATGGATTCACTTTGTGGACAGCCAAACAATCCTGGCAGCCATCCAAAAGGACAGCTACGGCTTCCAGACCTTTTTCGCAAATCGAATCGGTGAGATTCAGAAAGCCGGACATGTGGAAGATTGGAGGTGGATTGAAGGCAGACGAAACATTGCTGACATTCTTACCAGAGGTGCAACTCCGGAGGAACTTAATGAAGGGTCAGAATGGCAGCAAGGCCCTGAGTTTCTGAAATGGCCTAAGACCGACTGGCCTATGAAGATGGCCAGTGAGATTACACCCTCTGCTGCTGAAGATGTGGGAAAACTTCAGCGGAAAGCCTTCTCAGCTGTGATTACCAGGGCCCAGTCAAAAGAAAGAACTGACCTTAACGGGCCTGACATCAAGGCGGACCTCAGACATGGGGTCAACGGTAGATCAACATCACCAGCTGTCCCGGGTGTAACATCAGTGGCAGGCAGACAGAGAAGGCCCAGGGCGATTGGTTTGGTACGTCTTGTGGAACCTCAACGCTTCAGTTCTCTGTCTAAGCTGTGTGGTTCCATAGCCTGGACTCGAAGGGCTGCGGAAACCTGGCTGAGAAAATGCCAGGCACCTGACTCATCAAAGTGGGAGGCAAACTGTTCTATCCTGTCAACTGAGGAGAGAGCGCAAGCTTTCCAAGACCTGGTCCTCGCAGCCCAAGATGGCAGTCAGTTCCTGGACTCAACACTGAACCGCTTGGTGGTCCACAGAGACGAGAGCACAGGAATCCTTCTCTGTGGAGGACGAATCCAGTCCTGGAAAGAAGATGGAACAGCTGTTCCTTTAATTCCATTTCGTTCATGGCTCGCAACACTACTGTCAAGAGAAGCTCATGACGAGAACCATGAAGGTGTTGCTGCCACGCTTCTGCGCACCAGGAGGAAGGCATGGATTGTGCAAGGTCGGAGGATAGTAAAGAAAGTTGCAAACAACTGTATTACATGTCGCAAACTGAAAGGGAAGATGTGCCAGCAGATGATGAGTGATCTGCCGCCAGAACGCTCACAGCGTGCTAACCCATTTGAGTATACCACACTAGACCTCTTTGGCCCCTTTGAAATCAAGGATGCTGTCAAGAAAAGAACAGGAAAAAAAGTTTGGGGCATAGTATTCTGTTGCATGGCATCAAGGGCAGTCCATGTGGACCTCGTTGACGACCAATCATCGGAAAGCTTTCTCCAAACTTACTCTCGCTTTGTAGCATTGAGAGGCAATCCCAGAAAATTGTGGTCAGATAGGGGAACCAATTTCATTGGAGCTAAACCTGCCCTACAAGACTTGCATAGGTACTTAGCTACCTTACGGGAAGCATCCATAGAAGACAAAGCCGCCAAGAATGGGACAGTGTGGGCATGGAACTTTCATCCGGCTGACGCACCTCATCGCAACGGGTCTGCGGAAGCTGCAGTTAAGCTCATAAAAAGGGCTCTCACTAGCCTCGGAGGGACAACAAGCTCACTCACCTGGGGTGAGCTCCAAACCCTCTTCTACCAGGCAGCTAACCTCACCAATGAAAGGCCGATTGACGCCAGGGCACAAGAACAAGAAGACTCTATAGAGTATTTGACCCCCAATACTCTGCTTCTCGGGAGGACCAGGCAAGGGGGAGATACAGGAGGAATTGACTTGTGCACCCATCCCTGGCGCCGTCTCAGATCCATCCAGATTGGTGTGGATATGTTCTGGAAAAAGTGGAGTGAACTGGCCGGACCTAACTTATTCATTCGGCCAAAGTGGCACCAGACCCAAAGAAATGTAGCGATAGGTGACATTGTTTGGATTGCTGATCAGAACGCACTGCGAGGGCAATTCCGGCTCGGACGGATCCAGGCCGTGTACCCTGACAAAAAAGGACTTGTGAGAGACGCGGACGTTAAGACGTGTGCAGGCCCCCCTGCCTCCCTAATAGTTGGGCAACTGAAGAGGAATACTCAGCAGCTGACGTCAGTCATCCTACGGCGAGACGTGAGGAGACTGGTAGTCCTCATCCCTGTGGAAGACCAGTGACTCCTAGACCTCGTCTCTTCGGCCACCAATTCTCCAGGCGCTGCCTAAACACCCAAACCCCCAATTCTGAAGGCATTACCTCAGGATACCTCTCTCTCTCTCTCTCTCTCTCTCTCTCTTTCTCTCTCACTGGTTGGTATGCTTCTATGCTGCCTTCACCACCACTTGCACCACCATTCACGAAGAATGAAGAGTACATACCCCATATGACCAAACCTGGCAGAACACCACACATCTGTCAGGGGAGGTGCTTGAACAATGACAATGGTGTCCTATTCTTCACAAAAAAAAAAAAAAAAAAAAAAAAAAATTGTGTGTATTATGTGGTGTAATGTTTTGCCTGTGACCGCCTTAAATCACATGATCAGTCAGTCAAGTGGGAGGTGTCGCGTTCACTATGTCACGGGTGTTCGTAATGTAACGCAGGATAATAGGTGGGAGGTTTCACTTACCTGATTGAAGCACAGACCAGTCAAATCCCAAACAGGTGTGTTAAATCCAGTAATGAATGAGCGCGGGCTATAAGCGGGAGCGAGTATTCATTTTGGCATGTTGTCTCGTCAGGAGAGATGCGCCACCGGTAAGCTGCTGTTTTTATCCATTGAGTTTGTTGTCTGTTGCGGTACTGCTGTGCTGCCGTTATATGTGCGCGGTTTGTATGATTGAAAACTGTTACTTTGGTCACGCTGATAAAACCTTGTGTGCGGTCTGATGTTTAATATTGTCGGCTCGATAGTATCCGTGGCTATATAAAAGGCAAATGTTTGAAATTGGAGCGTTTCACTGTCACACGAGTTACTTCCTGTTTGCAGTGCTGGATGGGTAATGTAGTTGATCACTTTACATTTTGTAATGGATTACTATGCTCAGCGATGCCACTTAGAACTACACTCACTGTTTTCACTTTGAGCCAACAGACTGAGAACGCTATTGGTTTAATGTGTAACATTGACATTGTATATTTGGTGTGTGTGAAGTTGTTGCATTTCTGTGTTAATATGCATGTGCTTTGTGTAGTCATTTAGTTTAAATACTAAGTATATTATGATATTTATAAGATTAAATACTGACTATATTGAAATTTATATTTTACTTATATTTGTATATGTTATAATATGTAATATATATTTATATTCAGATTTTATGGTATATTATGTATGTGGCTATCAATATTGTTGTTTACATTGTAACCTCTCCATTTCTCCAGGTTTATAACCTGCTGATGTGTGTGGACTAATCAATTGTTTATGAAAAATAAATCAGGGTAAATAAAAACCCACAACGAGTTGTAACAACGTGTCCTCTCCTGACGCCCCGTTCGGTGGGGATATTCTTAAAGAACCGAACACTGTCTATAGCTGGACATACTGTTTTTCCATGCAATTCTAAAAACTTCCAAGTTAATTTTTCTCCATTTGCGTTCAAGACTACGAGTTACTTTCTTGAGAGAGTGAGTATTACTGTTATACCATGGCACAGTACGTATGTTGAGGTACGATATCTATAGCAGTAAGATCGATTGCATGCGATATAATTAAATCTAGTGTATGATTAAAACGATGAGTGGACCCGGTGACATTTTGCTTGACTCCAAAGGAGTTTATTAGGTCAGTAAACGCAAGTCCTAATGTATCATTTGCATTATCAACGTGAATATTAAAATCTCCCATGATTAGCGCCTTATCAACTGTAACCAGAAGGTCTGAGAGGAAATCTGTATACGGCCCTGGTGGTCTATACACAGCAGCCAGAGCAAGAGATACATTAGATTTCTTCTGCATGTCTGACAGTGTAACATTAAGCAGAAGTATTTCTAATGAGTTTAACCTGTATCCTGTTTTCTGGGTAACATTGAGAATATCACTATATATTGTTGCAACACCTCTAATAGACTATATCTATTATCACATATGTTGTGAAAGTGAGACATCAGTGGACCTGTTGTGAGTCTGTTTTATGGGCCTTAATGAATAGTACTTGCTCTCTATCCAGCCAGTAATCAGGAGGGATTTTATTCTCATATACTTCCTTCAGTAAAAGAGAAGTTCTGGTATAAGAAAGACAGTGAAAACAAGTAAAGCAGAACAGAAAGTAACGGTCTGCAGAATATAGAAATGATGGAAGTTGTGAATCAAATTACAGCAGGTTCAGAACAGCAGCTGCATTCGAGCTGTAAATGGATGATGTATGGTTAAGAGAAATAAGCACAGGTCATGCGTGTGTGGGTTGTGACTGCATGCAAACTCGTGCTCGATGGGTGTGAAAACTGCATTTGCACGCGGAGCCGCGTGTGTATTTATAGAGCAGTGGGTTTGTTCTCTGCTGCTTTGATCAACATCTTTCAGCAATTTCAGATCTATAAGTAAACAGCAGATGTATTTAAAGGTCAACTGATAGTGGATTTGGTCCACACGGGCCGAGACATTAAAATAGATACTGAACAACTCAGAAACTCAGAAGCGAAGATCAGGAGACTCTTGGGTAACTTCAGCAGATTTCTTAGTTGAGAAACACACTGTCTTCAAAATGTCTAACCAAAGCAGTGATACTTCGGAGTTTATATACATTCAAGGGGTACATATAGTAGATGTGGAGACGATCTACACAATTAAAGGATCTGATCAGCACCAAATGCATAGATGCTGATCCACTCAGCCCATACCTTCACATCATCATAGAGACAGAGACAGCGGTGCCTTGAGCTTAGCGCTCGGCTTTATCTTGAAACCCTGCTATAGTCAGGAAGTGTTGAATGTAATGGTCAGCTCCTCTGTAGTCTGAAGCATGAACATGGTTGTGTGTGTTTGTGTCTCACAGGGTGTTGGAAGAACAGGCTCTCAGGCAGTATGTGCTCTCTCTCTTTGGCTTGCCACGGGCCGAGCGTCTGCAGGAAGTGATGTCATGCTCGGTTTGGACTCCTCACGCCCGCTGCCACACGCCGGGCACGGTCTACAGCACAGACGGGTATCTGTGCTTCAGCAGCCGTGAGGAGGGCCAGTGTGCTCTCATCATACCCCTCACAGAGGTCAGAGGTTATCAGCTGCTTCAGGAACAGATCATTCTCAACATTCTGCTGTGGCTTGTTTCCGTGTAGCTACTTTCAAGCTCCAGAAAGGACAAAAAGCACCATACACGTTTTATAAATGTGTGAATAAGGACAAAAAGCATAAAGTATCATAAATGTATCAATATGGACAAAAAATATAAATGTATCAATAAGAACAATAAATATCATAAATGTATCAATAAGGACGTAAAGCGATATTAATATAATGGTAAATGTATCAAGAGTAAAAAGCACCATAAAATTATGATAAATGTATTAATATTGATGGTTTGATCTTTTAATGAGGACATTTAGCTCATTAGCTCATAAGTAGTTTTCATAATAACTCCGTCGTTATGAAACCGTATGAATGTTTTAGTCGTCAATTCACATTGATTTCCGTAGCACTTTATACAATACAGATGATTTCAAAGCAGCTTCACAGTCATAAACAGGAAAATAAGAGTCCATCAGTTATGAAACAAACATCTCTGCAGAAGACAATCTGAGAGTCATTCATCAGTGCAGTCGAATCAATAATATCACTGAATATGAACCACTGTATATTTTCCAAACTCCATCAGCGCACCAGGCTCAGTTCTCCACGTGTGTGTGTGTGTGTGTGTGTGTGTGCAGATCCTCTCCATTGAGAAGGCCGAGAGCACCAGTGCTCTTCCTAACCCCGTGATCATCAGCGTCCGCTGTAAGAGAGCGTTCCAGCTGATCGAGCTGCTCCATCGGGACCAGCTGGTGGAGAGCGTCAGACACCGGCTGAGAGATCTGCACTGGAAACACAACCTTATCAGCGGACACGACCAGCGCAAGAAGTCCTCGGTACTCCTCTGAAGCTCTCGGTTTGACCATCTCTAGGTTTCTTTAAAACCGCTCAGACCTGTCTTTATTAGAACAGGACACTGGTAATAATTCATGGAAGGCTTGATCATCACTGCACATACATTTAGGAAGTACATATGCAGAAAACACTAGATAACAGCATCTCTGATAACGCAGCGTGTGTTTCCTGATCTCTAGATCTCCAGCACACCATACTACACTTTCTGTTACGACACCGTCCAATCAGACGACGAGGACAGCAGCGACATCATCTCTGATAAAGCTCTGCGTCACAGCGTCCACACAGACCTCATGTCCAGCTTCCACCCCAGCCAATCAGACGCTCCGAACAAGACCAGTGTGAGTGACCATCATCACTGCACACCGCAGGGTCACTTCCACTTACTGGTTTTACTCAGTTTAATTACATTTCATTTAATTATATTTATATTTATTGTCATTTATTAGTGTATATATATATATTATTTTAATTAGTTTTACAAATTTTTATTTTTGTCATTTTTAATTTTTATTTTATTTTTGTCTATAGTTTTTATTCATTTTTTTTTATTTTAGTTTGGAGCATCAAGTTAAAGCAAAATGAGAAATGTTGCTTTATAAAAATAAAAAAAAAGTCTATATATCAGTCAATGTTTATTATATTTCAAGTAACAATTTTATATAATGGTTTTAATTTTAGCTCCAGTTTTAGTTTTAATTATCTGTATCAATGCTGGTACACAGTTACAATACATAATGAAGATATTTTAGTCTTATTTCACACCTAAATCAAAGAATTCATTATACTTTTATCTACAATGCCTTTTCAGCTTATGGCTGGAATCAAATTTCTTATTCAATGTGTTCAAATCAGTCAATAAATAAATAAAAATAAATGCATTACAGTAATGAGAGTTTGGGTGTTAAATGTGTGTAGAAAAAATAATGTCACAAACAAATAATCTTAAAGAGAGAGAAAACCGAAAAACTCTTATTTTGTCATCATTTTCTCCCACTTGTTATTCCTGGTCTCCATTGACTTCAGTGTTCTGTGTTCAGCAGCAGAACGAAACTCACACAGATTTGGAACAGCTTGAGGGAGAATAAATGACAGAATTTGCTTTTTTGGGTGAACTGTCCCTTTAAGTGTTTTAAAAATATGCTTTATGCAAAACGCAGTTATGCAAATAATTTCTCTGTTTATTGAGTAGTGATGTGAAATGTGGGCTGAAGGTGTTTTCTCTCCCTCAGAACACGGAGCAGGTTCGAGAGCGACTGTGGGACGAACACTTCACGGAGTTCGGCCGCGGCGTTCACATGTTCCGCACGGATAAGATCCGTAAGCTGGTGGCGCTGGGGATCCCCGAGTCTCTGCGCGGAGAGCTGTGGCTCAACTTCTCCGGTGAGAGACGGAAACAGAGAAAGAGAGAAGTTGACAGGGTGACACAGAACAGAAGAAAGTCACTTCCATGGTGTTTTCAGTCGCTCTATATTTGTCCGGATCAGGTCTCTGAGCAGAGACTCACTTCCTCTTCTGCTGCTCTGTGCGGAGACGAGATCAATGCTCTTATTTGGTTATTTATCTGCTGAAATCTCTGCTCACGCAGTCTGAACTCACAGGAGATTTATTACATGCTGCACAAACCTCCCAAATGTTTAAAATGAATTACACTACTGATCTGTAGATTTTTATGTTTTAAAGATTTTGAAAGAAGTCTCTTCTGCTCACCAAGACTGCATTTAAGTGTGATGCATTACCATTTAAAAGTTTAGAGTAAGTCCGTTTAACAAAAAAAGAAAGAAATTGATACTTTTATTCATCAAAGCCACATTAAGTTGCTGAAAAGTGACAGTAAAGACATTATAATGTTACAGAAGATTTATATTTCAAATAAAAGCTGTTTTTCTGAACTTTCTGTTCATCTGTGCATCCTGAAAAATAAAATGCATTATCTGATCTTTATTATTCATGTCAGATGAGTCAAGATGACAGTCTTTTGGATCCTGGTTTTCTGTGTTTCAAGTGAGGAATATCCCGTGTGTGTCAGTCAGAGAGTTCTGGGGAAGAACGCTTTAGTCATTCTAGATAAACAGAGAATTACAACCATCGTCTTTCTTAGTTTTACTTTGATTTGTGTGTGTGATCTCCATCTGGTTTCTCAGACGCGTGTTCCTCGCTGGCAGCTCATCCCAGCTACTACACGGATCTGCTGGAGAAGTGCAGAGGAGAAAGCAGCATCGCCACCGAGGAGATCGAGCGAGATCTGCACCGCTCGCTGCCGGAGCATCCAGCCTTCCAGAACGAGACGGGGATCTCAGCGCTGCGCCGCGTCCTGACCGCCTACGCCTTCAGGAACCCCGCCATCGGCTACTGCCAGGTGACCGTGCTCGCTAACGCTAACCCTAGGACAGACAGAGCTCATGCTTGATGGTTGTGTTGTGTGTCCTCTGCAGTCCATGAACATCCTGGCCTCTGTGATGCTGCTGTACACTAAAGAGGAGGAAGCGTTCTGGCTGCTGGTCACTGTGTGCGAGCGCATGCTGCCCGATTACTTCAACCGCAGGGTCATCGGTGTGTGCTCCACTACTCTATCTCTCACCTGACTGAACGACTTCCTCTTCTGATCTGCGTGTTTGAGCGGGTGAAAGCTCTGTGAATGTGTTGAATGCCACTGACTCAGAGAGCCGCATAAAAACTGGTCTGGTTCACATTTCAGAAATAGTTTACTAAAACCATCTATACATTTTAAAAACCTTGTTACTTTAAATAAAAAAAAAACATTCATATTTTGTTTTTAAACATTTTATTATTTCAGCTAGTTGCTATTTATTGATAAGTTGATGTACTAAAATAACGAAGACATTAAAAAAAAGTATTAAACATTTACTTAACTACATTTATCAATTTATTTTTATTAACAACATTTATTAATCTTAATGTTCATTTTAACATTTACTTGAAATTGTTAAATTAGTTGTGAACACGAACATGGACATTTTGATTAACATTAACAAAAGGTAATAAATGCTGTAAAATATATTGTTCATATTAGTTATTGCATCCAAAAACATCTAATAGTTTGTAAAACAGATTTCGTAAAACTTCTATATAAACATAAATGTAACATTAAAACTGTTAAAGACTTTTACATGTTGTTTAAACTGAAATGTGTACACAACCACCCTATAATGATAAAAAGCCACACAGTGTTTTTTTTAATCTACTTAAATCTTTACCTCTTTCTCAAATCAAGTCGATCTCAGATGTCTGTCTGTGTTCGCACAAATCATTCGTCATCCAGCTTTACCTACAGAAGACGTGAGTGTAAGGTTTTTTTAATGATTCTATGCAAATCGCCTTTCCTAATAATTAGCTAATTAGCAAGTTTCAGAAGAATCCGACTAAAGTAAACAGTCCCTCAGAGAGCAGCTGGAAGAGAGGGGCGGAGTCAGCAGAGCTCATTAACATTTAAAAATACATTTTAACCTAACTATGTTACAGACTTTTCATTAAGACCCATCAACTTGTGGAAAATGGACATCCGATGACTCCTTTAATAAAATTTATATTTCTGTCTCAATGATACAGTTCAGAAATCAAAAGGTACAATTTTTTATTTTGCTTAAAGAAGTGGTTGTCCACTAGGGGGCCTCAAGATGTCTTTAAAATATTTAAAATAAGACCAAAAAGCATTAAAACAACTAAAATGCTAGATTTTTCTGTTTTTAATTCCCCCCTCAGCAACTGTGTTTGTAAACTGTTTAGAGCGCTGCGTAGCACAGAGTCGGTATTACTCCAAGTTACGAATGACATTCTGCGGTCCATTGATTTTGGATCATCATGTTTAGTATTTGATACTATTGATCACAGTATTCTTCTGGAAAGACTCGAGCGTGTTGTTGGGGTTCAGGGCCTAGCCTCACAGTGGTTCCACTCATACTTAAAGGGGAGGACCGCTTCTGTAAACATTTGGTCATTTACTTCCCCCTCTGCGCCTAACCATTGTGGTGTTCCACAGGGATCTATCCTTGGCCCTCTTTTGTTTTCCCTATACATGCTCCTTTTAAGCTCAATACTGCAGAAACATAACATAAATTAACATTGTTACACTGACGACCTTCAGCTCTGTCTTCAACCCTATTAACTTTTCATTAGATCATCTCTTTCCATTCCTATATGACATTTTGACAAGCATTTTTTAAAGAGTAGCTTTTTTCAACTCAAAACATCAAAATTGAAACACCTTCTTTCTAGAAAGGACCCTGTGATTGTAATTCATGCTCTAATTTCCTCTCGATTGGATTACTGTACATTGTTTCAAATCAGGTGAGAACCACCATAATATTCAGCGATTTAAACGTCTGGAATCCTGAAATGTAATGTTCAGAAACTACGAGTGACTTGTAGATTTAAAACTGTAAAAACAACTAGGAAACGATGAAGGCACTTCCCCGAGCTCTTCCTGTAGTGTGAGAGTTGTTCTGGCTCGTGTAACGCTGCTGATGTCACTTCCTGTGTGTCAGGAGCTCAGGTGGATCAGTCGGTGTTGGAGGAGCTGATCCGTGAGCGTCTGCCGGAGCTGTCCGAGCGTGTTCCTGACCTCTCTCCGCTGGCGTCGGCTTCGCTCACGTGGTTCCTGACGCTGTTCCTCAGTGTCCTGCCCTTCCGCAGCGCTCTGTGTGTCCTCGACTCCTTCTTCTACCACGGCATCAGAGCCATCTTCCAGATCTCTCTGGCGGTGCTGGACGCTAACATGGCCGAGCTCAGCGCCTGCAGTGACGACGGACATGCGCTCATGATCCTGACCAGGTGAGGAAACACCTCCAGACGCTTCCTGTGAGACGCCTAATACAGCCAGATACAGTTAACATAATCAAAGCATGTTTTCACACTGCTTTACACTAAATGAACCCCAGGAGAAGAATAGGGAATACTTTTAACTCGTATGTTCTGTATTTAATCAGTTCATAAATTATTCAATATTTCAGATTTGATCATTGTCATTTTTATGCACCAATATTTCATATTTAAGTATTTTGCGAATCTTAAAAATTTTTCATATTTAAGCATTTTCTTTGATATGCAACAATATTTCATATTTTTCAGCATTTTATGAATCATTTAATGTGTCCTATTTAAACTTTTTATTTACGTGCATTATTTCTCATTTATTTTATTTATCATTAAACAGTTCGTATTTTATCATTTCTATTTATATGCACCAATATTTCATATTTAATCAAACATTTTACATTTAATAATCTAAATTCATATGCACCAATATTTCTTGTTTACTCATTTTATGAATCATTAAATTTCATATTTACTCGTTTTCATTTATATACACTAATATTTAATCTTATTTATATGCACCAGTGTTCCATATTTCATTGATTAAATACCTCCTTTATACCTATTTATATTTCACATTAATATTTCACATTTAATTAACATTTAATTATTTAATTAAACTTTTCGTATTTAATTTCTATTTATATCTGCCAATATGTTATATTTAATCATTAAATATAAATTAAAATAATTAAATATGAACTATTTAATGATTAAATATAAAATATTGGTACTTATATTGATATTAACTATGTACCAATATTTTATATTCAGACATTTAATGTTGTATCATTATTATTATACCCCAGTATTTCATAGGTAATAACTGAATGAATCATTAAATATTTCATAGTTATTTTCATTTGTGTGCACCAATATACCAGTACATAAACAGCAATGTTTACCTGCAGATATTTACTTCAGTGAAAGCTTCTGAGTGAAGATGCAGTCGATTCACTAAAAAGTGACTCACAGAACTGAATCATCTCGGTTGACTCCATTGAATCATTCCTGTATGAACACTGAACAAAATAGTCAAGCTTTAGGAAATTTGGTAGACTCCGTTTATGATGTGCACCCCTGAATACTGGCCGAATCTCTCAGCACTAATGTCTGTTTGAGCGAGGGCGAGTTCTGAAGGAGATTGGTCTCTGTGTTGGTCAGTTTCCTGGAGCAGGTCAGACACGAGGAGGACTCACACGTTTGTGCTGAAGACGCAGGAGCTTCTCATCGTCTGAACATCACCACGCTCATCACAGATGCCCACGAGGTGTGTGTCTGCTCAAACAGATGATGCCACTCTCGAAGCATCCTTGTATTCTCATAGAGTGATGCTTCTGTGTGTCTTCAGAAGTTCGGCGGTGTGTCTGTGAAGCATGTGGAGATGTTGAGGAGCCGTCAGCGTGTTCAGGTGCTGCAGGCGCACGAGGACTCCACCAAAGACAACGCAGTGAGCCTCTTCCCTCTCCTCCACTTGCTCTGAACGCCTCCATCTCCCGCTCAGTGTGTGTGTGTGTGTGTGTTTGCAGCTGCGCTTGGTCACTCCAGACGTGTCTCTGTCGCAGCGAGATCTGTCGGAGCTCTACGATCTCTTCAAGGTGACGCTCCTGAACACTTACACTCTCATTTATACAGCATCCCACTCCTCAAAACATGGTGAAACGTGTTTGTTTTCCTGATTTATGGAGCGATAAAAAGAGAAATCCACAATCCCCTCTGGTCAAAACCTTTTTTTAATCAAACACAAATTTGAATCTGGCTTTATCGAATTTTCTGATTTATGTGCTGGAATATATGCAAATTAGATGATGCCTCTTTTGCATATTTAAACATGACATTTCGATTTTGTAATCTAATTAATCACCTGGGGAAGATTATATATTACAGCTTAACCCTGTTTTAACCTATAGTGCCTTTCCTTAATTAATAATGATTTAATTATTATATGTAAATATCAGGGGTGGGGGGGGACAAGAATGAACAATAATAGTAGCATTAACTGCTAACTAGCACAACTGTTGATTTAATAATGAATAGTGAATGTTGACATTAACATGAATTAAAATTAATAAGTTCTTATTTAACTAATGAACCTTATTGTAAAGTGTTACCAATATTAATATATATTCTGTCCAGTTTTATTGCTACTTTCAGTCAAAGTGTGGTTATTTTATTTGTTCTTT